>NW_027452310.1:0-45000 GCF_964194025.1 Convolutriloba macropyga
TGTTTTCCATACAAACTTATTTTGCAGCATTAGGTAGATCAGACAACCCCCGAGTTCGTTTACACTATAAAGCACTTCATTGCCAAATCTCGAAAACAATGATGTTCCACCAATCAACAATAAATTGATTTAAGGCTGCCCTAAATACTAAACTTGAAGCATCACAAACGATCCGTTCTTCGAGTTGCGAAATATAATATGTGTTTTCTGCGCCCTTCAATGTGCTGGTTTAATTTGCAAGAAAGTGAGTGTCTTGGATTCTTATCTACTTAATTTTTTCCGTGTTTTTAAAAATTGATGTGCTCATTAGATGATAAATTTGCTTAGTTGATGGACTGCACCTCAACAAGGAACGGGGTTGTTAAGTGTGTTGTGTGACTTCAGTGTAGAAAATTGTGAAACTTAAGTTTTGAATGACAAAATTCGTTTACTAAAAATTTGTAAGCAGGACATTTGTTCTCTGATTTAGCAAGATGGCATTTAAGTTATTTGGTGTTGATGTTATCTGAATCGTATTTTTTACTAACATTTTTCAATTGATATCATTGAGATCTCTTCATAAACTGTGTTATATTATCATAATCGGGGCTGTATCCAGAATATATCCGAATTGTCCACAACCTCGAAAATGATAAAGTAAACCAATCGCTGTGTTATCGCTCTTCGTTTACCGATTAGTGCGTATAAGTCTCAGTTAAATTACTAATGTGGTTAAATAAGTTATTAATTCACCAAGTTATGTATACAGTTAGAAAACCCGTTCCAATCTAATAATATTTAAAATATAAAGCTATAATATTGAACATCTATAAAAGGCTCTTCGTTCTCAAATCAGCGGGGATAGCTGGAACTTATGAGCTATACTAAGTTTGGCTTACCAGTTTAGTTTCAGGACGGTCGGATTAGATTTTAGAAAAAAAAACTAAAGTTTAGTCTGAGAGTTTGTTTGTGAGGAGAATGTGCGGAAGTAAGTAGAGTTTTACAAGTCAAAAATTTGGCTATTTTTTAACAGTTTTTCTGCCAACTGATTTTCAGGATTCTCGGTGTGTTCTGTTTTTTCAATTCAGAGATTTCTCTCTCTCCACTTCGTTTCGAGAGAGAACCATCTGCGCCACGTCAGATGGTTGACGACATCTGACGTTGCGGGATGAAAATAACACACCATTTGGTGATTCAGTATTTATTCACCAAGTTTGCTGTTTGTTTTAAGTGGCAGTTGGTTCTCCAGTAGCTGCTTCTTTTATGTTTGTGGTAGAAAGTACCATATGGTGCAAGAACCACGGAGCCAAAGTTTTCAAGTGTGACTCAACTCTAACTCAACTTTTTGTGACCTTGGAAGGTTTTAAAAGTGAACTAGAAAGGTGTTTCTACGGTTACAGCTCACCCCGATTTTAAGAACGAAGAAAGATTTACTACATCAGTTGTACATGATCGGTATTAAAAAGTATTAGTGAACATTTAAAATATAAACCATCACCTTGAGTATACCAAATTTTTAGTTTTCGCTCTGAGCCATTTTTCGTTTAAGTTTTTTGGACTTGTTCTTTGCTTCTTCTAGTTTTTGTTCTAGCTGACGATTTTTCTTCTCTAATACTGCTATCTGCTGCTCAGCTTTTCTTGCTTTTGCAGATAGTTCGAGATTTGTTGTGGCGTACGACCTTGCAAGCTTGACCGTGTTATCTTCGCCCTGGCATATGAGGCGATTCGATATCAAATATTGACGGCGCCAATAATCGTTGCTTGCCGCGCCGGTCGTTTTCCTTTCCAATTTCAGCTGTTCTAATTGGAGTTGTAAATCTTCTACCTCTAGTTCTCGTTGGAAAAGTTGTTGCCGGAATGTAGAGTTTTCTGTTATGAGGGCTGCATTTGTTAACTCATATTGCCCGTTCTCTTCATCAGGGAAGGCTGTTATTGCTTCATAAGGAGCTTTTATGTACGTGCATAGATTTTTGTTGTACAGAATGTAGCTCCTATTTTTCACATCGCGATCTTTTATCCTCCATACGTTCTTTGAGCTTGGGAGGGGGAATACGTTAATTACTGGAACCTCTGAAACAGGAACTTCATGCACGGTTTTTAGACATTTGTTGGTTATTGTTGTCTTCCCTTCTACTCTAAAACTGTTAAATTCCGGTTTGAGGCTGTACTTTAAATTATTCACGAATCTGGGGTTTTCGGTATTCAGCTGATCCTCTCTAACTTTTTGTGTTTCCAAACATAATTTTATGTTTCTGTGATCTTGTTCGGTTAGGAGGTCGTCAATATTGGAGAGTCGGATTGCTCTTCCACTGTGGTCTGGCATTGTTGCCGTTGCAGACTCGTGGTGAATATTCCAATTTGTTATTGGGTCGTATCCTTCGGGTTGACAGTTGGACATCTTCTTTGCTGGGTGTTGGACTAACTCGTTTGGTGCTGAAGTTGAGGGACTAGAGAAGAGTTTAACGCTGAAAGTTAATTTTTAGCTAAATGCTTTTTGTTATTATAAACTAGCTGGTGGTCTTATTATTTGCTAAATGCAATCCCACCACGGTAAAAGAAAGAATTAGAAGGAACCAAAGACTATTACCCAAAGAATGAGCTCTAATTCTTCCGCAAAGAAAAATAGGAAGGCATGAATCAGAGCGTGCAAAATGAGGAGTATTAGGGGTAGAATCATGATGAAAGAAAGAAATGAAACCAGAGCGGTATAAGCGGACATTTTTATTTTTTTAAGCCGTAGTGGTGTTGCGGGCATAAGGAATAATCGTTAACACCAATTTTCCGTTGTTTTGTATTGTTCCGAGAGGAAAAAAAATTTATCGCTAAACCTGCTATTCTTAGGAATTTTGCTCAAGCTAAATAGTTTTGTTGCATACAGGACATGACGGACTATTTGAAATGCAAATATTACAGAAACTATAGTTAGGGTGCGATAAAAGATGAGTTGAATGATTTAAAGATAACTGGGTTTTGATCCTATAGCATAAGTCACATTGATAATAAAAAACAATGGGAAAGGGGTACATTTTTGTTTTACACAGTGGGCAATGTGTATTTCTTTTATTTGCGATCAATTCTCGATAACAGCTAAAACATACAAAATGGTCTTGATCACCGTTTGTGGGGTGAAGTTTTTCAAAACGCTTACAAATCTTAAAACAAATTGGACATACGATTCCAGTGGGTGTATTGATCAAAGGTTGGAAAGGGGTTGTGTTTTTATTTCCCATCTTAAATGGCTTGAATGTTTTACTTACCAGGTTGGGTTTAACTCCAAGGATTGTCGGGGGTAATCGGGTAGTTACACACAGGACAGGATTTGAGGGTCTTGATACATTCTGTGCAAAAAATGTGGTCTTTGTGGGTCTTGAAATGGCTAAGGTAAGTTTCGGCTACCTCCTTCTTGGTTTGTCCACAAAGATCGCATCGGAAATAGTAACTATAACTGGATGTGTATATTGGCTGGTTGCAAACGGGGCAATTGGGGTGGTCCCAATATTCAAATAACTGTTGTCGACAAGGGATGCAAGCAAAATGAGGGGGCTGATTTTTGGAATTTGCGTGCATTTTCTTAAATTTCTTGCAGGATGTGTAACAAATGGGGCATTCAACAACATTTTCGTCAGTAAGAGAGGATTTGGGAAAGAACCAATTATTTACATAACTTAGAATAGCAGACATAATTTTAAAGTGTTATTTAAAAAAGGCTGTGGATAGTAATTGGAAAAGTGTCCTTCAAATCGACAAGGCACAGGAAGAATTTCCACTGCGTGTCGTTGGGGCGTACTTTAAGGTTTCCCTTTTGGCTTGTTTCCTGATCTTCGTAATAAACAATGATACATGGTTCTACATCTTGAAGGCCAGGGCAAATAAGATCGAAGGATTTCTGGAGATACGTGATTCTAACTAAACGTTCTTTATTAAAAAAATACATTTTTGCGTTCAAAAGGAGAAAAAAGGAATCGAAGTAAACAGAGGGTCAGATTTTATCAAGATTAAATGGAAGTGTGGTGGAGACAGATGTTGACAAGGTAAGAAAAAAGTACCAAAAGGGGGAAGTTGGCAGGACTGTAACGTATCCGTCTTCCCAGGAGTCTAAATATTCAAAATGGATTATCAACGTAGGTACTAGTGTGTTATTGTCTACTTTTGTGAAAGATCTCTGAAAAAATTGTATCTGTACTAACTTATTCTGATACGGTAGTATCATTTCTTATCAACAATCTTTAATTTAGGATTAAGGATTCTGAGTCTAGCGATTTTGGAACACATGGGGCGTTCTCCATAATGAAGAAGAAGTAATTCCAATATGGTGATGTTGGATAAACTGACATTTGCCAAGAATCATTGGAGTCAATTTCTTGAACGTCGATTATTATGAAGGGAGTTAGGAGGGGGTATGATTCAAAAGTGCGCTGGAAGCGTACAATCTCCACTAATTTTCCGTTCAGAAGGAACATTTTTGGGAATTAGTTACCTATTATAAGTCGTCAAGGTTGTCCGGCCAAAAAGTGGGATTTAGATTAGCGAGAAATACAAAGAAATGCCAGTGATTAGAGTTTGGTGTCAGGGTTATAAATCCTGTCTCGCAAGTATCCCAGTAGTCGAACTCGACTATTAGTTGAGGGGTCAATATATTATTTTCTGAAGAAAATGTTCTGGAAAAGCCGACTATTGACACCAATTGACCCTTATAAAGGAAGTGCATTAGTTGAGCTTAATTTTTTTACAAAAAATATTTGGTATAAAGCAATCTTGTATAAAACTGGAGAGACTATCACTATTAAGACGCAATCAAGTATACTATGATATGGTTCCGGAAAAAAATTGGTTTTAAATGTCAGTGTTATGATTATAAAAACAAAATCTAAAAAGGAAGTATAAACGCACACAAATTCGATATCGTAGAATACGAAATTAATAACTATAACAGTTGTTACAATGGCTATAGTCATATACATGTAAAATTGAAATAGGCTTAAATTGTCGTATAAAATCATTCTAAAGATAAATTTTTATAAATATCCGTAAATCGGATTGATCTTGTCCGCGTAGTAGTCAAAGTCTACTCCGGTGTCAATGAATGTTATGCTAAAGTCAATAAACGCTCTTAAAAGCTTAAAATAATTAGGGTTACTGGGATAAACAATTATATCTAAAAGATCTTTGAAATGAAATGAAGCTACTCTAATATGAATAATACTGTGAAGCAAAGGCAGGTGAGAAAATATTATCTGTCCTGTATATCCTTCAAAACGAATGAACAATTGATTTGGTTGTCGAATAAACAATGGTTTCATAATTGAAGGGAAGTCATCACCTAAACAAAGATATAAGTGTTTTTTTTTTAATTAATTTATTTATTTATTTATTTATTTTTTTTTATTAAGTTATGGAGGGGCAATAACGTTTCCCGTTATTTGCGGAACAGGAGGGTAAAGTTTTTTGTTTTCATCTATTTTGGTTTCAATTAGAGCGTAATTTTGTTGGGTTGAACTATACTCATGATAGTTTTCTTCATCGGTATTATAGTTTGAGCTTACTCTTCTTTGTCGTGATGGTGCGGATGGTGTAGGTTTTCCTTCGGAAAAGATTGAAGTGAAAACAGAAAGTACAAATAAGTTGTATGTTGCTCCTAAGAGAATTTTCCAAAACCCTATGGTTCTGTTTGACATTTTGTGAATTTCGAAAGCTCTTAGCATTGTGGTAATCACGTCAAGTATGAACTTTATGCATAGGAAAACTGCAAAATAAATACCAAGTTTTTCCAGATAATACGTTATTATACCAAATGTTCCCGTAAATTGTGTCACGAAGTAGTTCGGGGACAGTAGGGAATCGAGATAAATTTGACGATTTATTCCCATTGCTGAGGAATAGATATCTTTCTCACTGTAGTCAATTTCCCTCGAACTTAGAACTTCATGTGAAATTTTTTGAAGTACTGATTTGGAAGCGGAACTGTGCAGAATGTTGTCCCAAAAATCTTTTAATTGGTTAGGAGTATAGATACCTGCGCGTTGGGATTCATAGCCAACTGAATTTATGATATGGCCAATTGAAAGCTGTGAGAACAAGAAAGGAGTTTTGAATGGAACGGGGGCAGGCATCAAATGGTACCAAGATTTTTCATTATCTAGGTCAAGTTGGTAGGCATTTTTATAACCTCCAACGCATTTTACTTCATTGGCAAAAGGAAATGTTTGCCTAGTAATAGGATCGACGAACATTGTTCGATCATTATAATGAATAGGAATACGATCGTAGCAGCGTTCGAGAACTTTTAATGGCGAGTTTTTTTTGGGCAGTGGTATAGCCAACCGATGCTACCGTCCGTGTCCAGAAACATAGACCGGTTGCCTGTTAGCATATAACCAGCTAGCCTATTGTTTTGAAGGGCTAACATTAAAATCGTTTGTTTTTGAGTTCTATCAAGTTCGCACTGATTCATAATAACATTATGCCAGGATTGCTTGATCCTCAAATAGTTGTGATAAATAATGTAATCCAGCTTAGCGGCTAAGTGAACCTCATAATCTAGCTCGTCTTCACCTACATGGGCCCAGGGTGTACGTGAAGGAGAGTGATGAGGGTCATCTTTTACCTTTCTAGTGTACCCGTTCCAACTCAGTTCTGTACCGGATGCTACCGTAACTTTGTGATAACTATGTTCACTTTTTAAATCATTAGGTTTGCCAGTCCTCATATTAAAGCCACCTGAATAAGAAACAAAAAGAGACTCCAAATTAGTTTTGTACAAAGGTTCTGGTTTACCGCACAATGTTTCAGATTGGTCTAAGACTCGCAACTTAATATCCATTTGGGCAGGTTTATGGGTTCCTGGACCTGTATACGGAACTTCTGATTTTTCGTCGCTAACAATAAAGTACTTAGGATTTCCGGCTTCAATGTCATGTTTTATCATTTTGGCATCTTGGGTAAATTTTTTGAAAACAAGACAATTCTCGGGAATGTCCCAAGAGTATGCAAATGGATCTAAAGATGTGGAATCACATCCTCCTTCGTGCAATGCACACGGCAGTTTCTGCCCTTGGGTGTTGTAGACTGACTTGTCTTGAACATTAACTTCTAACGAAATTTCCTGCATTGGAGTTTCAAAAGAGTAATGGCTTATATCGCCACTATCGTCGCATGAGGTCGATGAATCGTCCTCGAGGTCGGCTCCATAGTTTTTGTATGAAATTTTCCTATTGTTTAGTTCAATTTCAATGTCAAATTTATCTTGAAAGTCGTTAACCGTAAGTTTTCCCGTTCTGTTCGCTTGTTTGCATTGTTCTGGTGAGACAATTAGATGATAGGTAATTAAGGGTGCGTCATGGACAATTGATGAATGAGAAAACATACCGCAGTGATATTTTAAAACATTCACACTAACGGAACACATAACAGCTTTTACGAATGTGCGATAAGACCGTTGATAAATAGTTACTCTAACGTTGCGCATGTCAATGTTTTCAGGGCTGATACTACATGGCGCTACCTGGTTTAAAGAGTACATTTTGTTTTCTTTCATTTGAGAGCAATCATAATGTATAACTCGCAACCTGTGCGACACATCATTGAGCTCGTCTATTTTTTGGTCAAACTGTGAGGGAAGGCAGGAAATAAAAGAAATAAATTTTAAGATAAGTATAAAATTTTTAGGAATTTTAAGCATTTTAAGTTTGCTTACTTTATTTTAGAATTTATTTATTTATTTAAATTTTTTTTTTTTTGCGTAGAGATGTCTGATTATCTCTAACTTTGGCTAATGTGAATTATAAAAGAAGTAAAAAAAAATAGGTAAAAATAAAGGTTTGTGACTTGGTCCAGTAATGTTGGACTTGTCTGTCCGTTACCTGAAACATATAAAACTAAGTGAAGCCAGCCTGATATCGGCTAGTCTGTTGTTTTCTTCTGTTTGACACTCTTCGATTTTCCGCATTGTTACTTGGATTAGGCATAGTATTATTATGAGGGTTACTGGAACGCAATGGACTAAATTCTGGGTTAGTTTGGCGTATGATTTGCCCATGTGAATGTGGTGTTGAACTCCTTGTTCTTTCCCTAATCACTTCAATATTCCTATTAGTGAGATGTTCATTTACTGCGCCAGAGGAGCTTCCTTCTATGAAGCCTGAGTCAAAATTTGTTGGTGTTTTATCTAAATCAACAGGGGTTCGATCAAAGTCGGTGATAGGCCAGAATTCTGTTTGCATAGGAATTTGAAAGGAATATCTGTTGACAGGTGTGTTTAGTTTTTTTAGTTGGGAACTCCTCAAGTTTTCGTAGAAGGTTTCTAAGGAATCGTTATTGATACCATATTCAACTGTTAGATCTGGAAGTGTCTCTTCTGCCGGGTAGTATTCAACAAGATGATTTCTATGTGCAACCTTTCTAACCCTTTTGTCGTTATCAAGCTCTATTTCGTAATTCACGTTTGTAATTTTCTTTACTACCGTATATGGGCCTGACCTGAGCTCTTGGAGTTTTTTTGATTTGCCTAATTCTATGCTGTGGTTTTCCATCAGAACCTTTTGTCCAATTTCTAGTTGTTTACCCAATTTGTGTTTATTTCGATGTTTATGTGCCTTTGCGTTGTGAGCTAGGCTGTGTTTATAAGTGCTATTGTAAATTTGTTTAAATTGGTTTTCACGGCTTAGTAGTGAAGATTCTATTTTTGGCTTCAACATTTTGTCAATTTCTTTGTTGTCAGATTTTTGCAGTGTGTGTCTATGTAATGGTAGATCTTTTCAGAAGTCAGAATTGCATGTGAGGTTTGAATTTCTTAATAATCCTAATTTTAGTGAGAGTGGAATTTGAGGTTTTTGACCAAAGATAATTTCATACGGTGAAATTCCTGTACTTGAGTTAGGTACTGTGTTGTGCGCAAAAGCAAACTTCGGGGCAAGTTCATCCCATTTTCCTCCGGCTTGTTCTAAAAACATCCTAAAATGTGCTCCTAAGTGTTTGTTTTGTATTTCAACTTTTCCATTCGTCCATGGTGAGAAGGCGGTTCTTGGGGCTGGAGAGATTCCTAGTTCGTGTATCCAACTAGTGAAGTTTTGATTCATAAACGCTGAACCTTTATCATAGACTAATTTTTGAGGTATCCCAAAACACAGGATGAATTTTTCAAACGCTTTAATGGTGTCAAATGCGTCCGTAGACCTGACGGGGTAAACTTGAATAAATCTCGAAAATGAATCTACAATCACCAGACAATGGTGTTTTCCATTTGACGGTGGGTTCAAAGGTCCTTTATGATCAATGTGTACCGTGTGAAAAGGAAATGGTATTGTGTCGGTCCATTTTTCTAAAGGTGCTTCGTATATATCTTTCCGTTTTTGTTTATTTTTTTGACAGTCAAGACAGCTGGCTATGAGGTGCTTAACCCATTTGTACATTCCGGGCCAGTGAAAAAAACGTCTTATGTTTGCAAGAGTTTTATCTAAACCAATGTGTCCTGCTAACACATCGTCGTGGGCCAAATTAAATGTTTTGATGAATAGGGAGATTGGTACACAAACTTTGATTAGTTCAGTGTTAGGATCGTCTGTCTGTTCTTTGATGCAGAGTAGGTTTCCAATTATGCATAAATTTTCAAAGTTATTGAGATAGTTTGTTATAGCTTTCGATTGGCGATTTTCAATGGTTTTCAGATCTTTGTTTTGACTTAGAAAAAACTTGCGAATTTGTTGTAATACTGGGTCTTTCAATTGTTCTTCACATAGGACTTCAGTGTTTAGATCAACATTTTTTGCAAAAGAAGTTAGTTTCAAGATCAATTCTTTGGCATCCATTTTTTCGTCAAGTTTTTTAGGGAATGGTGATTGTTTTGTTAAGGAAGTTTTATTTTGTTCCTCTTCTGCATTTTGTGCTGCAAAGATTTCAGCAAAAGTAAGAATTTCATGGTCTGGATCATCAATTACTTGGCAAAAATTTTCATTATTTGCTTCAATAATTGTATTTGAAGGAGAGTTTTTTTCGCTATTAGCCTCTCCTGAGTTTAAAAAGGAATTGTTAGAAGTTTTTTCCAATTCATTGGTCTCAATTTGAGTCGCTGTTTGTTTTTGATCGTTTAATTTTTTAAAATGATTAATTGCAGAACCTTGTGAGAAGTAGTCGACAAGATTTGTTACTCCACAAATTGTTGCTTTGCTTGGTTTATAACGTTCTTGTGTCAATTGGTCGTTTTTGAATGTATACTTTGCTAGACCTGTTTTGGTTTCTTTAAGTATTGGGTAAAAATCGTCGGCATTGCCTTTTTCGTTGTCATGGAGAACGAAGTATTTTTCCTCGTTTCCATTCTGGTCGTAGAACGAAATGTCTTTTAGTATTTTTTTGTGTTTTAGTTGATGTTTGTCAAGATCTTTCAGTTTTACGTTTCTACTTAGAATGTCGGGAAAAGCTAGATTCTTTCCTTCAGTCCAAATGATTTTTAGGTTTTGGAACTGTGAAATCACTAATTGGTATCTAAAAAAACGATGGGAGAGTTTCCCTCGTCTTCCCCATAATTACATTAGTGGTTTGTGGTCCGTGTAAACATAAACAGGAAATGGCGAGCCAATTATGTAGTGCTCGTATGTTTGAAGTGCTGAAATTACACCACATAGTTCACGTGCGGTGGTACTCATTTTCTGCTCTTCTTTAGTGTAAATTCTGGAATTAAATGACACTATTCTCTTCCCTTCAGGAAATTCCTGTACTAGGATAGAGCCAACGCCAATTGAGGAGGCGTCTACGTGAACGTGAAAAGGATGTTTTGTGTCTGGTATAGCTAGTATGGTGTCCTCACTAATGCGGTCTTTTATACTTTGGAAAAGTTTTTCATGTTCCGCTGTCCATTCGAACTTAGTTTCGGTTTTGGTTAAGTCGTAGAATGGTTTACAGTCTACATGCAAGTTTTTTATGTACATGCTGTAGAACCCTAAGCATCCTAGAACTCTCATTACATCACGTTTGTTTTCTGGAGATTTCAAGGCTTTGAGATCTGCTACCCTTTTCTTGACTGGTTGAATTCCTTCTTTGCCTACAATGTGGCCAAGGAACTGAACTTTTCTAAGAAAAAACTTAGTTTTTTCGGGTTGCGCTTTTAAACCTGCTTTTCTTAATAATAAATGGTAGTTTTCAATAATTTCAAACATTTCGTTTTCAGTTTGAGCTTGCATGATAGTGTCGTCAATGTAAGTTATGGCTTGTTTTCGTTTTATTAGTGGTGCAAAATGAATAGTCATTATTCGGCTAAAGAAGTTAGGAAGACCACAAAGGCCGTAAAAACCTCTTTCAAATGTGTACTGTTTTGAACCAATTACAAAACTTACTAACTGTTTTGTCTCCTCGGTGAGGGGGACTTGATTGTAAGCTGAACACAAATCACTAGTAGTGAAGTAGTTCCCTTTGAGCTTAGTCAATAGGCTTCCTATTGGTTCTAGGGGCCATGAATATCTGCTGAGGTCAGTAATTGAATTTAGATAGCGTGCGTCAATTACGAGTTTTATGGTATTTCCTTTAGGGAGGATTATTATCGGGTTAATGAACTCGGAACCCATTTCGTTTTCGTTTCCCATTTCACGGATAATACCTGTTTTGCACAACTGATCCAAAAGAATTTCTAGTTTTTCTTGATAATGAAGGGGTACTTTGGATGGTCTTTGTTTTGACAACGTGACGTTGGGCAATAGTTTTACGTTGAATTTTTGTTTAATTTTTCCAACATCATATTTATGTTGTGAGTATACGTCTTTGTTATGAACTAGTGTTTCCAATAACTGTAACAGTTTTTGGTCAGAGATGTCTGATTGGCTAAAATCAAATTTTTTAAGGAAAGTTTGGTCTGTATCTGAAAATCGGCCAATTATTTCTGGTTTAACCTCAATGGGTCGCAAACTATCCTCTCTTTCACTGTGGGGTTTTAAATTTTTTAGATCGTCACTGAAATCAGTTTCTAATTCGTAATTGTCAGTAAAGTCTTGTTCACGCTTACGTTTTTCAGTTTTTTTCTGTTTATTAGTTTTGTGATTTGAAATAGTTTTTTCGGAGTTAGGTTTTATTATTGGAGAAACACAATTTTCACTTACATGAAAAACTTGATTCCAATCGGTCTCACTAGTCAAAAGATGGTCTATAAAAGCAAGATTGTCTACAACTGTAAAGTTTTTCTTTGGCTCAATCTGAATGTCCTCTAAGGTGTGACCTATTGGGCCTTTAGCAATGACAACCTTATTATTTTGCGGATTGTTTAACATTATAGGTAACTCCTTTTCCTTTTGGAAACATCTTACATTATAGGTATAAATACCTTTTTTCTGTAACTCTGATCCAATAATAAAGGATGTTCCTTTTCGGAAAAATTCGTTAGTGGGCTTTATGGTGATGACACGAGTTGTTTGGGGAGCTAGATGAAGTTGGATGTCCATAAAAACCGTTTTGTAGAGACTAACATAGGGGTAACTTTTAGTTTGATATCTGCTAAGCGAAATGAAAATGCCGGGATAAATTTTTAGTTCAATTTTTGGTGTTGAAATATCAATTGATTTTGTAGAGCTATCAAGAAAGTCCATTCCCAAAATGTTTGGCTTACATCCGTCTTTGGCTGAAACCCATGTTTTTATTTTCACGTTGTATTTTCCTTCTATGTCGAATGATGAATTGAAAGTAATATATCCCAAGAGCTTTAGTTTTTCTCCGTTAACGGCTACAGTGTTAGTTTTTATTTTGACAAGATCTAATTTTTGTGTTTTGCATATTTCACTGTATGTCTAGTAGTTAATAATAGAACTGGTTGCACCTGTATCAAGAAGGAACTGGGTTTCTAGACCGTTATTTTTATTCTTGTCTCCGACGGGTTGGTATAAGTTAATATAAATAAGTTTGTTGATGATTTTATTAGTGTTATTAGTTTCAGAGGGTGACGGAGACTGGTCTAGTTTAAATTAGCATGATTGTTTTCATCATCGCTGAAATAGGAACTAGAGCTATTGTTCATGAAGTGCACTTTAGGACTTCGCTCTCGGCTATTATCTCGTGAGTTATAGCCACTGTTAGGTCTGTTACCTTGTCTATTTGAATCATTGCTTCGTTCGTTTGAATAATTTCTGTATCTCTGCTCACTGTTTGGTCTATTTCTGCTACTATTTCTATCAGACCTGTATGAATCTCTCTGATTTTGTCTATCTCGAGAGTCGTAACTACCTGACCGATGTCGGTTTGATGAAGTGTAATTGGATGGATGAGGAGAGTTATTCCTATAATTAGGAGTGTGTTGTCTGTTGTTTTCACTTGGATAATTATCTCTTCTTCGATCTTATTGTTCGGGTAATGACTTTGCTGTCCTGGTGATCTACCTCGGTTTTGACGATAATTATCTGTAAACTTATCTCTGGTTTGCGGAGGCTGTTTGTTTTGTTCTTTATTTTCTTTGCGTTTGTAGCAGTATGCAATTGTGTGACCAGACTTTCGACAATATTTGCAAAATCTGGTTTGATTTTGGTTCATTCGGGGGTTGTTGTTATTATATGTTGCGTTGATTTTGTGGTCTTTCATTAAACTTGTTAGATCCCTGATCTGATTTTTTAGACCTTCAATTTCTAATTTGTTATCCATGCTGTTGGATGATGTACCAGTAAATTCACTGCTCACTGCAAAACTCAAATCTTTAGTCGATACATGATCTCTAAGTTGTTGCCAAGTGGCACCTACATTTTCGATTAGAAATTGATGTGCTTTCTGTTTTAGAGCGGGTGGTGTTAGTCCTCTAACAAAATATTCCATACTTTTTCCCTCTCTGAAGGCTTCATTGAAATCGGGATCCGGCCAACCTTTTTCTATTGTTTTGGTTAATCTGTGTATGTAAATTTTGATTAGCTCTTCTGGTTGTCTCCTTAAGTTTTCTACTTCAATCCGTTTTCTGTACTTATCCTTTTCATCTGTAAACCTGGCTATGAATTGCGTTCGGATGTCATTCCACGCTAATGCTGGATTCAATGATTCAAACCACTGCGCGGCGGGTCCTCGCAAAACCGAACCGAAAAGTGCTCTCTGCCTAGCATCATAAACTGCGGCTTAGTCAGGGTCAGCTGCTGGTCTAGTTCCGAGAGAGAATTGTATTTTTCTTATTATAAGGTTGATAAAGTCTTGTGCGTCCTCTGATGGGTCTAAACCGGTAAATTTTTCAAGTGCTATGTCGGGATATGCTACTACGTTTGCCATTTTTGATTAAAGTTAAGACCGTAAATTTTGTTTTAAAATTTTGTTTGTGTAATAATTTTTTTTTTTTGTGGTTTATGTGTATTGGGTTATATTGTTATAGCTGAATTAGAACGCGCTATTTTCTATGCGAAATCAGGCTTTGTTACCTATATATGTTCGACTATCCCCGTCTTCGGCCTATGCGTTGGTTCAAAAGAGAACCCGCAGCCTCACCCACTCAGGCCCCAGCTAAACTTACTAACAAAAGTGGGACCTCTAGCCAATAGGACTAGAGAACTGCATTGAGTGGATCGCATCATAATGTTCGGTGTGCAATGAACAATGCGTGAGGACAATTATCGAACTTGTGACTTACTTAGAAAGCCTGAAGACCTATAAATTTGAAGTGCTAACAGTACAAGGTGAAAAAAAATTGTAGCACGTTTTAATTCAGCTAACTAGTAAAAGTTCTCTATATATATAAATATATATATATATATATATATATATATATATATATATATATTTATTAATTAATTATAAATTAATTTATTAATTATAATTCAGAAGTGTTTTGGTTAATATTTGTAATATCTATTGTGTTGTATGAGGGTATTTCAATATTACTATTTGGAATCTTTAGTAAGTTTAGTATATTGAAGAATTCAGGGTTATTCCAAATGTACGTGATTAAAAAATTCGCAAAGGAAGTTGGCTCAAATTTGTAGAAAATTGCTAGGAAAGTGCTATTGTTTGTTATGAATCGTGTCACTTTGCCCGTTTTATTATTTGTTGTAACTGTGATATTCAGATGTTCAACGATTATGGTTTGCACATTGTCCATTAATTCATTTGTTAAAACCTAAGTTATCAAAAGATGAGAGGTGCTAGAATAGTAAACTTAAAATGAAAAAGCGACAAGGTTTATAAATCTAGAAGAGAGTTAACAATATCTAAGTTTGGTTAGAATCGATTAAAACAACTAACTTCTCTATTAGAGATATCCCACCTGGGTAAAAATAGTGTTAACAGAGTAAAGAAACTTTTGCCTGATTGGGTTGGACTGATAATTTATTCTTTTCGTTTCTGCTAGCAGTTGATTTCAATAAAAGCGGTGCAATTACGGTATACGCGCGTGCTATTTGTTAAAACCGAATTATCAGATAATTAAAAACAAAATATCAGGCGTGATTCTTTCCTCTGGTCGCACCAGTTATCAAAATCGGGGCTGTATCCAGAATATATCCGAATTGTCCACAACCTCGAAAATGATAAAGTAAACCAATCGCTGTGTTATCTCTCTTGGTTTACCGATTAGTGCGTATAAGTCTCAGTTAAATTACTAATGTGGTTAAATAAGTTATTAATTCACCAAGTTATGTATACAGTTAGAAAACCCGTTCCAATCTAATAATATTTAAAATATAAAGCTATAATATTGAACATCTATAAAAGGCTCTTCGTTCTCAAATCAGCGGGGATAGCTGGAACTTATGAGCTATACTAAGTTTGGCTTACCAGTTTAGTTTCAGGACGGTCGGATTAGATTTTAGAAAAAAAAACTAAAGTTTAGTCTGAGAGTTTGTTTGTGAGGAGAATGTGCGGAAGTAAGTAGAGTTTTACAAGTCAAAAATTTGGCTATTTTTTAACAGTTTTTCTGCCAACTGATTTTCAGGATTCTCGGTGTGTTCTGTTTTTTCAATTCAGAGATTTCTCTCTCTCCACTTCGTTTCGAGAGAGAACCATCTGCGCCACGTCAGATGGTTGACGACATCTGACGTTGCGGGATGAAAATAACACACCTTTTGGTGATTCAGTATTTATTCACCAAGTTTGCTGTTTGTTTTAAGTGGCAGTTGGTTCTCCAGTAGCTGCTTCTTTTATGTTTGTGGTAGAAAGTACCATATGGTGCAAGAACCACGGAGCCAAAGTTTTCAAGTGTGACTCAACTCTAACTCAACTTTTTGTGACCTTGGAAGGTTTTAAAAGTGAACTAGAAAGGTGTTTCTACGGTTACACTATTTACCGAAATGAAAGAAAGCCTCATCGGCGATTAATTTCAGAAATTTCATTCTCGACACTAATTATTAACTGGATCTTAATTGGATTAAGAAGACCATTTGTGGTTTTTGAATTACCCATAGCACTGTTCACAATTGTCTTTTAGGATCTTTTCCGTTTGTGCCCCCCCCCCCGGTCGGTGGGTGCATATTATTTGCACCCCCCAGTCGTACGTGCCATATTTTTACATGATGATTTAATATGTAATGGCACGTGCTCTGTAACGGGGGGAGCGTAACGTACTGTGGGGGGGGGGGGTACAAACGGAAAAGATCCGTCTTCTAATCCCGGGTTGACTTTTCTTGGGTCTCAAATAATTACTAATAAAATTCGGGCAATAAATTTGGAGGCTTATTACATGCTCAAAATGGTTTTGTTTCCCCAAAACGCAAACGCAAAATTTATTGAAATTTGGCTTTTTAGACATTGAACACGTAATGTAGTGACGTGTTTTTTAACAATAACGCATAATTTGTTGATGCGCAAGTGTTGAAGTTTTAGAAAGTATCGGAAGGGGGGTATACTGGAAAAAATAGATCCGATTTCTTTTAGTTTCCGTTTCCGTATTTCTTCTGACCTGAAGAGAATATTATTAATTTATTTACATTTCCGTTTTCTTCTGTAGATAAAAAATTAATTATGTTTCAGTGTTTCATCTTTAACGCAGTATTTTTAATCGTATTTGAGCTAAATTTTGCATTTGTTCATATAATTGATCAATTAAAATGTTAATTTGGTAATTGTTAAAGAAAGTTATACGGAAAAGATCTTTTTGTGTTATTTGAATGTTTTGCAAGTTTTACTCCTTGATGGTTCATTAGCCAGTCATTGATGATATAAATCGTTGATGGTTCCTTAGGATGCCTCATCTCAGTAATCAATGCCAGAAAACCCAAAAATTGTTGATTAAGAACGCTAAGGACGTTCAATTGAGCTAGATGTAGTCTCTTTAACTAGTTTTAGCGATTTGTTCCCATAACAAGATGCAAAATTGCAAAACTTCGTCAAAGTTTCACTCAAACGTAACGCCAACAACTTAAAAACAATTATTTTGTTGCAAGAAACAAAATATAGTTTCTACATATTCAGTTTGAACGTCTATTCTGACCTTTTGTCAATAAGTTTTTGTAACGAGGCACCAAAAATTACAACCAAACTGAAACTTAAAAAATCACAAATTGTTAATAGGAGCATTGGAGTCAAATGCATAAAAATAAATCCTGATCCATTAAACGATTCAAGCTATGGCGTCTATGCACTATTAGAACACACGTATCGGTTTTCAAAGCATTTGGGCAAGTTTAGGAGAAAAACAGCCAAAAAAGAAGTCAACCTCCCACCGATGAAAAATAAATTATTTAAGTCAGATAATCTTTTCAATTAAAACTGTCTCTCTTCAAATGAGAAAAAGTTCAAAATTTTTTGAGCCTTCAAACGGCTAATTATGCTGGCTAATCAACTCCCTAAGAATGATTGGAAAAAAACGAATTCGAGGGTATAGATAGTTTCTCTCACCAATGACTGGAGCTGGAGCAAAAATGGTTTGAATAATACCAAACACACACTATTTTGTCTGAAAGAAAATTTGACGAAGATGGATTGGAACATCAATAATCCTCCTTTTATTATATTAGTTAAACTTATCCGTATTTCGTCTGCAAAATTGGTAAGATCATCTGCAAAACCTTGAATTTTTGCCTTCAAAAAACGTTTTAAAACTTTACTGTTGATGCGCTAAATGTGTTGTGAATTTGCTAGGTGTAACCTTTAAACAACATGTGCGACCTAAACCTAAAGAACTAATGCAGTGATTTTAAATACTTTAAAAAACAACATCACGATGAAAATCTTTACTGTAGGTATTTCCTGTGTAGCAGCAGAAAAATTGGAGCTTTCTCAAACATTCTGCAAATAAAATTGTTGACATTCCTTAATAATGTTTTATCGGAAAAATGAAAACTTTTCTCAAAAGATTTTCTGTTTATCAAACATTGAACAAATTTTAAATATATTCTGAAATTCAAACGCTTCTCGTTAAAAAAATTCAATATTTGCACACTTTGGCTCGAAATTTAATTGGCGCCACCCTTTTGAAATTTTGAGATGCAAAAAAAAACATGAGACCTTGATGATAACTCAGAAAAATCAATACTACAAAAGTTATAAAATTTATGTTAATTCGGTGCTGCTCTTCCTTTAAGTTTGAAACAATTTAAGTTTGAAATAAAAAAATCTGATTTGTTCTTCAAGATTGCCCCTAAGTCAAGTTTCAATGAGACTGGTTTAGATCTAACTCTATAAAGTTTAATTAATTCTATGGCTTTTGCAAGGCCTGAACATTAATGGGCTTGAAATTTAATTTAAGATCGAGTTTCGAACTGGCAATTGTAGCTTCTGTTGTCGAGAGAACTTAGAAGCTTGCCATTTTTAAACTTTCAAAATATTACGCACACTTGTGTTTCATGGCAAAATGTTAAGGCCAATCATGTTGTACAAAATTTGTAGGAATTTATCTTGGCTTTGGAACCGTGGCGATAAATTACAATGATGTGAGGCAGCCTCAGTTTTTGTATAAAAAGTCGAAAATAAATTTCTAAAAATAGTTCTCCCTGAACTAGATGCTGCGGTAAAAAAAACTGGCCACGTTTCCAAAAAAAGTACTCGAAGGATGCATAAATACGATGCATCTCAAACCCAAATGCCACTTTAGAAAGAATTGTTGTCTCTATCTCATTTCAAACAATTTTGTCTCATTTCAAACAAGGAAAATTGATACATGTCTTCTCGTTAAATTTTGGAAGACTTTCAAGCTCTTAAGTTTTCATTTTTAAATTCACAGCCTTATCAGTAATAATTTAAAAAAGCGTGTAATCACTTAAGCATCAACTGGGCAACCAAATAAATTTCAGTTTTTTATAGACTCCCTTAAAATCTTGTAAAGCCTCACTTTTGAAAATCTAATGAAAGTCTTGTCCCGCTTTACGGTCTCCAATAAAATGAAATATACATTATCGAAATTTCTATCTTGTTTCAATAATCATTTTAGAATAATCATAAATTGAGCCCAAAAATTAGGCTTTCTCATATAGTTTTTCAAAGATTCCTGTTGGGCTGTTAAACCATAAAATAAATGTTTTGCGTCTAACAAAAAACAATTTAAAAAATAAACTTCAAAAAAGCAAAATAATACTTTCATATAATTATTGGACGCTTTTTTGGACATTACTAAGAGGAAATTATTTAACTGTCAAAAAGAGCTGTCTAATTTGTGAGTTTTTGGCGTCTTTTTGTTGAGAGCAGTCTTCATCGCGGTCAGTAAAAGAACCACACAGGTGTTTTGAAAAGTTATGAAAACGCAAATACCTTTTTTGGATGCAGAAAGTTTTAAAATAAGAAAACAATTTTCATTTATCAAAAAATTCATTGATGAAAACATTTAAAATTGTTTTTTGAAAACATATATCACATTGAGGTGGATCATGCCTGTCTGTTATCTTATCTAAGGAAATTTAAATTTTTGGTTTTCTGTCAATAATTGGACAATTTTCTTTTATCGCAATATATGATGCATGTCAATTTTTTCTAAAAGCTTTAAGTCAAAACATTACGGTTGAACAAAAATTTGCTTACGAAGAGTTTTTACTTCTATCAATAAAGTCGGCGATGAACTTCTTTTTTCTCTTGATTTATTCTCATCATATTTGCATATTTTCATATTTGGAAATTGAAATCTGTGCAATAAAACGTTTAAACAACAGAAAAATTATCGTTTGATTCAACAAACCATTAAAAAAAATTAATTTAGGAAAATAAAACAACATTGTATAATACGAAAAAAAAACGCGAACGAGAACAAAAGGGGATAAGTTGAAGAAAATCATTACTCTTTTTCTAGAAACTTATTTCGAAAGTGAAATTGACCATTAGCTATTTACCGATATCAGTTATTAGGTTCATTTGTTTATCTATAGTTGGCCATTGAGACTTTTAATTACACAATTTTTGGCATATGACAACAAAAATTAGAAACAAATAAAGGGCAAAAATAAAAAACTCTACCAATATCTGCAAGAGAACGGTGTCGCAGCCCTTCAAACTATATGTTATGAAAACAAAAAATATGTTCAGTTTCAAATGTTGTAAAGTTTTTTTCAGTCAGATTGTTAAATAATGTTACAATTTACAAATGAAACAAAAACAAAAGCAAAAATGGGAAATTATTCACAGAAATCAGAAAACTTTTTATGGAACTCGTAGTACCAAAAGGAAGAAAAGCTTCTGTTAAAACAATCGGCCACAAATTTAGTTATTATTCTTTGCCGGGGAGGATCGTCCTGTACTTACAGAGAATAAACAAAATGTTGTTTAAAATAATATAAAAATTGACAAGTTCAAGACATCACAGAAATTTCCTTAAAACAAATACCTTCAATAACAGAAGATACATTAGTTAACAACCGAATGAATTTTAAAAAGTTAACTAGAACCTCTAGAACCACTAGAACAAATATTGCATTGAGGTGGATCATGTCTATCTGTTATCTTATCTAATTAAATTTAAATTTTTTTGGTTTTCTGACAATAATTGGACAAATTTTTTTTATCGCAATATATGATGCATGTCTTTTTTTTTCAAAAGCTTCAAGTCAAAACATTACGGTTGAACAAAAATTTGCTTACGAAGAGTTTTTACTTCTATCAATAAAGTCGGCGATGAACTCTTTTTTTCTCTTGAATTTTTCTCATCATATTTGTAAATTTTCATATTTGGAAATTGAAATCTGTGCAATTCAAGTTGAAAATCGATTTAGAAATTCCCGATCAGTATCGAGCTTTCGATATCAATCAAAACTGACTTAATTTAATGTTTTGCCAAGAAATTATTGTTTTGCCAAGATGCCGATAAAGAGTCAACAAGGAGGCTCGATAATGTGCGTTCGCACATTAAGTTCCGACCCCGCTCATCTACATTTTTCACTTAATTGTCCACCAAATGAGGAAAAGTAAAAAAAATTAACATATCAACATATCGTTCCAGAAACTACTAAAAGAATAAAATATTCTACTCTAGAGGGACTATGAGACCTGTGGCTACCATAATATGACTACCAGAAAAGACGGCATTAATAATCAAATAGTTACAAAAATTAATTACGACCAAAACTCGTTGTCCATTTTTTGAAAACCACTAATAACCAAATCAAAATGGCATCAGATAAAGTTTATAATCAGAAGAATAACCGGCACTTTGTTGGAGCTCAATATGGAACTTTTCTCCAAAGCGACTTGGCAACAATTCGACTAGAAATGAGCAAAAGGGTCAAAGTTTATTAAAACATTGCCTTTTTAAAAAAAGAACTAAATTCCAACTGGTTAGAAACATTACGCATCAAATGAAATCATTGAGAGAAATGTTCATACCTCAATAGAAAGTAACTGAGGCCTTTAATTATACAATATATGTCATACGACTAGAAAAAAAACGACTAGTACAGGCAAAATCTAAAAATTTCCCCGAAAAATTATGCACGAAAACGATGTCCCCCCAATCAATTAAAAAGTAAGCCGATCACTAAGAACAGTAAAAAATCTTCCTTTGCATTTTCTGAAGGTAACAAAATTAGTAAATCAAATGACGTCCAGTAATGTGATCCTGTTAAAAAAGAACAAAAACCTACAACAAAGGGGCAAATACGCAAAAATCACCAAAATTAGTTTTATTAAAACTGTTTGTTCCAAGAAGAAACACCATTAGAAGAAAATAAAACCGTTGTGAAGAGCAGATTGTATTTTAAAAGATAAATGATGTGAATTGTATATAGAGACGCTTAGCTACAATTTAACAGAAATAAAATTAACAGATCTCAAAAGTCTATATCTTTTTTTTATTAAGAACAAATATTTTCAAAATTTATAGCCTACAAAAACTTTCGACTAAAAGAGCAGACAGTTTATCTTTCAACTACTCGGAAAATTAATTGCGACTGTTTTTAATGAGACTAAATCATAAGACTATAAAATAACATTAAATACAAGCGGAACTAATAAGTTTCACGAACAACGAAACCAGTTCTGAAGCCGTTAAAATTATAAGATATTAACCGTGAGAATATAACATCTTCATTTGCGTCTCTTTTGACCATCATAACGTCTTTTTGTAAAACGACTATCACAAAAAGACAACAAAAAGAACCACAAAAACTGAAAGTATCTAAACCTCACAAAACTCTTCTGAAACAAATTGTCTAAGCCCTGAAGACATCATATAAAACGTTTAAACAACAGAAAAATTATCGTTTGATTCAACAAACCATTAAAAAAAATTAATTTACGAAAATAAAACAACATTGTATAATACGAAAAAAAACGCAAACGAGAACAAAAAGGGATAAGCTGAGGAAAATCATTACTCTTTTTTTAGAAACTTATTTCGAAAGTGAAAACGACCATTAGCTATTTACCGATATCAACTATTAGGTTCATTTGTTTATCTATACTTGGCCATTGAGACCTTTAATTACACAATTTTTGGCTTTTGACAACAAAAATTAAAAACAAATAAAGGTCAAAAATAAAAAACTCTACCAATTTCTGCAAGAGAACGGTGTCGCAGCCCTTCAAACCATATGTTATGAAAACAAAATATATGTTCAGTTTCAAATGTTGTAAAATTTTTTTCAGTCAGATTGTTAAATAATGTAACAATTTACAAATGAAACAAAAACAACGGCAAAAATGGGAAAAAATGGGAAATTATTCACAGAAATCAGAAAACTTTTTATGAGAACTTGTAGTACCAAAAGGAAAAAAAGCTTCTGTTAAAACAATCGGCCACAAATTTAGTTATTATTCTTTGCCGGGGAGGATCGTCCTGTACTTACAGAGAATAAACAAAATGTTGTTTAAAATAATATAAAAATTGACAAGTTCAAGACATCACAGAAATTTCCTTAAAACAAATACCTTCAATAACAGAAGACACATTAGTTAACAACCGAATGAATTTTAAAAAAATCACTAGAACCTCTTGAGGAGAAAATTTAGATCTTTGAGTGATTAAACTTAAAAATCAGACTGCCAAAGAATAACAATTGAAGGCAAAAGACAAGAATTCAGTTAAATATTACTAAAACTCTTCCTCAAATTCAAAAAACCCTTTGGTTCTCTGAAAACAAACTGTATCTACATTTGGCCTCAAATTTACGTAAATTGGAGTTGTCATTAACGGAGCCGTGGATAAAAAAAATTGTCAGCAATTAACAATAAAATACAAAAGCAAATTTTTTTGAAAAAAGGCAGCATCAAATAAAAACCAAAAAGACTCTGATTCGAAAGAGTCCATGATATTATCGAGCCCTTCCCTGATTTTGTTGCGCGCCCAGCAAACCAACCAAGTGTTCCAATTGCTTGCGAATTACACCACTTGTTGCGTGGAATTAATAAAAATTTTTTAAAAAAAGAACGATGCATTTTGTATAATTATCGAGTCAAATCTGCAGAAAACGTTTTAATTCCAGAAGACTTTCATACGGCGCCTAATTGCAACTAGCGCTCTTTATGAGAAAAGGAGTCTCTTTTAAGTCTTCTAGGTCACTAAGTCTGGCAAATTTTAACAAAGTGGATCAAAAAAGCATACAAAATTTTAACTTATTTTCAACTATATTAGCGTAATTGTGCCAAATTTTAGCAAAAATTACTGAAAATATGAACAAAGACAGTCTAATGTTCACAAAAATTTAAACCTCGATAACTCGCTATAAAAAAACGAAAATCGAAAAAAAAATCTTTTTAATTTCGTATTCTACACTGGGCGGGCTTTTCAATGATACCACTCACAATTCTCTATGATGGATATATCGATCGGCCAAAATTGACTGCACTAAAAAAACCCAGTTGAGTATATAGTTCCTCCTCCCCACTAAAGTGGGGGTCGGAACAATTATCAGGCACAATTTGTGAAAGTTTATCAAACGTCTAGATGCATCTTCTGCAAAAAATGATTTTCAGCCCAAAACCTGTCTGAGTCATTTATTTTGATTGATTTAACTTTTAATCATTAATTTTTTTGTGTTTTCAGATAAAAAGAATACAAAAACAAATGAACAAAATTTTTTCAAGCAACTAAACTGAAAGACTTTTTGCTGAAAATTGACCTGTCATGGACTCCTTGCAGATTATAAGTTGCTGCCTAGTTTTTTCATTACTTTCTCTATTTTTACTAATTGATTTTAAGTTTAATTTTTGTTGATGCCTTCAAAGTATAGATCGTGGATAGGAAATAAAATAACACCAATTAAGGTCTCCGTTTTACACAATTTTCTCCCAAACTTGTGGTAAGTTGGTCTGTTTAAATTTATCTCAAAACACAATGGCCTGGTGACCAAAGGTTTTTTGTAAAAGTGAAATTTTTAAAAAGCAAACTTTTTGGAGCAAAATTTTTGTGGATTAAAGATACAGATCAAAAGTTCAAACGTGAGTATCAACTTTTCTAATATAAAAAACAAATACTGAAAATGATGAAATTTCTTAGCAACAATTTTTTCTTGTCTTTTAGAAAACCAACTGAAATTGAACTCTCCTCTTCAACGTATCTATGGAATTTTTTACTCGCTGTTAAAAATTAGGTTATCTCTGTTTCAAAACTTAATGCACCTAACGTCAGACAGTTCTGGTTTGAAAACTGTTTCTCATTCTAATTGTTTGCATGTCAATTGAGATGTGACATATCATTCGTAATCTATTTTTGTAGTTGGACTCTGGCAAAGAAAAGGAGGTCAAAACTAAAACAATGAGGCTCGGTAATGTGCGTTTGAACATAAACTTCCGACCCCGCTCATCCACAGTTTTGGCATAAACGACTACCAAATGAGGATCAGATAGAAAAACCCCCAAAATTCAAATAATTTTCAAAAAGAAAATCAGGACAAAAAGATAGCTTCCAATGCAAATAACTCAGTGGAGTAAAAAATATCTCACTAGATTGATGAGATCAGCCATTATGAAGAAAGCAAGTCTAGATGCACAACGAAATCAAACCACAAACATTAATTACATCCAAAAATTTTTTATGTCCATTTTTTAAAAAAATTATTAACAAGGTAAAAATATCGTCAGATAAAATTGAAGCTAAACAAAATAACGTTTATTTCACTAGAAAAGATTTGACAGAACTCCATAATAGGGGTCGGTAACAATTAGACATAAGGAACAAAAAACATCAAAGTTAAGAAATTGGCTTCTAATTTTAAAAACAATTAATTTCAAAAAAGTAAAACCATTAGATAGCAATTGAAAACATGCAACATGTTTATGATTACATAGAGTATTTTACAAGGGCATTAACAACTGTCAATATGAAATTTTGTTATGTGGTTACAAAAAGAACGACAACTTGAGACATAAAAAAATCAATTGAAAATTGCGATATGTCGAAGCCGCAAAGCCATATTGTTCCCCTCAAAAGGAGTTCAGTTGAGTTTTTCTCGAGCGCCAATAATGTGGCTTGCAAACTCTCATTATTGCGAATAGGTATCAAGTAGACAGAAAACGAGAAAAAAGGGCAAATTTAAATACTTTTTTTTGTTTACTTTAACTAAATACTTTTATACCTTTGTTTTTCTCGGAAACAGTTAGTTTTAAATTCATAAAACCATTGACTTTGAATTAGCGTCAACTATGATATAAAGTCAAAGATAACGTCAAATATATACAAATTTCACAAATTAGCTTACTTTTTTTCCAAAAAAACACGTGTCCAAGCCAGTAAATTCATAACGACATCTTCAAAAAGATTAAATTTTGTACAATTAAGGTGTTCCTTAACAAAAGAACGTCATATGTCACCTGTAATCAAAGCTACTTGTAATAAATAGACAAAAAGATCAAAATTGCGCATTTAAAAAAAGTTTCTCAGGTTTGAAAACAATTGTTTTCAAAGTCATGGAAGCCCACAGCTATCCACTCAAATCAGAATATAAGCTCCTTTTTTCCTCTATAAAAAACCGATGAGACTTGTCATTATCCAGAAGTTTTTGGGAGACCAAAAAGACAAAAGGTAAACAAAACTTAAATAGAGATTTAAAACATTCAATTAACTTCTCCGAGAAAGGGATGACAAAGCCGTTAAAAACATAATCTATGCCTCTAAAGACTTTTTTGTGTTCAGTTTTGTCTTATTTTGAAAAGGAATAAAGTAAAATATGAACTGTCAATATTGTGATAATATGACAAAAAACGTGAAAATTGGTCCAAGGCCTAAAAATCAAAGGAAATTGTAAAATCTAGTAGTATCAAAGCCATCAGAAAGGAAACCATCACTTATTGCGTAAAACCGCTAAAAAGATTAATTTTGAAAGGAGTACAAGACGAAGCTTTCTTTGTTTGATGACACTATGGTTCAAGTTGACCAAAATAAAAAATTAGCGGCAAATTTCATTAAGCCATAATTTTGTTTAAGTCATAACGACCGCAATGTTCCGGGTAAAGTATCTAGATTCATTAATTTGGAACTGTTTAGGATGTCAAATGGGTCTCTCAACAGTGAGCTCTGATTTGAATTGTTTTTTAGCTCTTTTTTTAAATGACCGACAGATTACAATCCGACTTATATTTGGATTGTAAATAACCAAGTTTGGACAAACGCCATCCATGCTATTTCTGTTTGCCTATCAAGAGCATTCAATTGTTTTAAATGTTATAGATCTTTATAATTCTTTAGATCAAAAATAAATCTGCAGTTTGATAATAATTGAGTAAAGTTAGCAAAAAACGACAAAATTTTCAAATCCAGAATACTCTCAATGGAGATGAGAATATTAATAGCTCCTTTTGTAATTTACAGAGATTGTGGTAGTTGTTTTTTTGGTGTGTAATTCCGGAAATTTAATCGAATTGGACTAAAGAAGCTTATTTTGAGTAATTTTGATGAAAAATGCTAAATTTTGAAATACTTAGCCAAAACTTTAGCCAAAAAATGAAATCAAAATTGCCAATTAAACTTTTTTTGACTTTATTATTAAAATCAATAGTACTATTTTCAACCTTTTTCACATATTTTAGCAAAATTGACAAAAATTTATGGAAAAATTCCGGAAAATGTGAATAAAAACAACACAAATCGCTCTAATATTCACAAAAATTTAAACCACGATAATTCGCTCTAGAAAACGAAATTCAAAAGCTTTTTTAATTCCATATTCCACACTGGACGGGCTTTGTAATGATAGCACTCACAACTCTGCGATGATTTTATCGATCGGTCAAATTTGACTGAACAAAATAAAACCCATTTGAGTATATAGTTCCTCTCCCCTCAAGAGGGGTCGAAACAATTAACTAAACTACTTTGAATCATGTTGTGGTTAAATGTACATGATTATGAATAGTTAAATATTGCTGATTTTGATGAAACATAAATTTCAGCAAACTAAATTTAATATGTAATTTAATCGAAATGATAGAAAAACAAGGAAATTTATTGCAAATTGAGTGAATTTTTTAAAGACGACAAAGAACAAAGCTCTCAAGTAAGCGACGGAACTCTCCATTTTTCGTGTTCCATTTAGCATTTAGCAAACAAAATTCCTATTTTTGTGTTCCATTTACCAAACAAAATTCCAGGTTTTTAGTTGATAGACAATTAGCATGTTTTTGTTACTGAGTTGACTGAGTTTGGTATCCTATAGTGTTTAAAGGTAGTCAAGAAACAAAATGTCAGTTCTCTTCAGAGCTTATTTTAACCGCGTGATTTAAGACCCTAATTGGCGCTTTCAACATTGTTCAACCCTAATTTGTGACAGTTCCCAGCGTGAAAACTTACAGTAAAATTTGTCTGTAGAAGAGAAATGTTTGAGGAGCATTTTGTTGAGCCGCTGAAAATTTAGATCGAAATTCCGGAAAGGTTATTTTTGTTTAAATAGCCGATGGTTTATCACAAACAAAACTAGCATAAGGTTTAAGAGTTTCAAGGACAAATAAGTTCTAATATTTCTTCAGTCGTCCTATTTTCTTCAAAACGTATATACCACTCTAAGAATAACAAATACTTGTTATATTGACTTCCCCCATTCTGAAAGTCTTCTGTGATCATTCGGATTATGGGCAGACATTTGTTGCTAAGAGGTTATAAGGAAACCAGCAGTAAAATTATACTTGACAGGTTGCTTAGATATACATTTTGGGGTTTGTTCAATTGATTTTGTTTAAATTTGTAAATCAGAACCTTATGGTAAGCAGGGGACAAATCTGTTCACGTTGTTTATCTGTCACTTTTTGCCTTTCGCAAACTTACAAAGCGACTTGTACGTTTCAGGGATTATTTCAAGGTCTGAGTATGCTGTTAAAGCGACACACGAACAAAAAATATTCTGCAAACAACAAGCGTTCGCCCCATTGTTCATCTTGAAAACTATCTGATCTTAACTTTTGAAAGGAATAAATATTAGCCTGACCAGAGGTACCAATTACAAAACTGCTCAAAAATATTAGCGACCATCTCTCCCAGAGGTTGTGAAAAAAAATTCTAAGAAAAAACTGCAAAAATTTTGTTAGAAACAAGCACCAGCTTGCAGGAGTAGCATAAGAAACGCGTACTTGAGGAGTTCATCTAAAAATGTCCAACTTGAAACCCATGGTTCAACTGAAACATAAAAGCCCTCGGTGAAACACAAACATCCAAAAGATAATATACAACTTACAAAAAACCACAGTTTGGGATATTGTAAATCAAATATTAATCATCAAATGTTCCCTTTTTATGTAAAAATCGGTTGCCAGGCCATTTTTATTTGACAAGAGTTTTCTGTTTTGCTGTTTGCTGGATGCTCTTTCAATTTAAGCTGATATGAAAAATAATACCGATGAATAAAAACAATTCTCGACGGGGAATTGTTTCTAGTTTATAGTGAAAGTGACAGCACTCTGATCACTTTTCATACCTGTCGTACACTATTTAAATTTGTCGGTCACTTGCAGAGCGCGTTAGCTTATTTCGGTCAAAAGTGTGATTGGCGGCGCGTGAAATATAGTTGAACCAGTCTCGTTTAATTGCGGTGCGAGATACAAAGAGAGGTTTGCATCTGAAATTGAGCTAAGGAGAATAAAATTATGAAACTCAAGTGCTTGTAATCAACTGAAGAGATGTGATCAGACATGTCTGATCACGAGGCGGGAAACCAAGATAGGATGAAGATGAACAACTTAAGTCACGAAATGAATAAAGATAAAATGGCAGTGAAGGGTAAATGAAATTGAACTAAATTAAATGCATCGTATGATATCTTACTGCATCAAAAAAGAAATGGAATATGATATTCTTGGGTATCACAAACCCCTTGTTGCGACAAAGACAAATTGCGGTACTAGCAAATTTTTCGTATATATAAAATAATAACAATATTTACAAATTTATACTTGGTCCCCGGTTAAGTAAAGAATAACAATATATGCATTGGTTATCATGCCTAAAAATAAAATATTATTAGAATAAAAGCTAAAAATTTTGCAGTTTATGTAGATTGAAGGTTTATGCAGTTTTGAGTTGAAAGTCATTTATAAATTGTGCCTTGATTTTTGGCTTCAAAGACCGTCGTAGATCGCACCAACTTCGGGATGTCTTGACCGAGGATTGAAAGAACTTGCGGGGCGGGTGGTGAGACCTCTCCGATTATTGGCGATATGTTTGCTTCTTCCGGCTGTTGTTCGGCAATATGTTGAACAGTTTGGACAACTGATGCAGGTTGTGATAACCCTGACTATAGGGTACAATCGTGCTGTGAATCCACGTAGATTTAGATGTATGGATTCGAGGTACGGTAAAATTTGTCTGTAGAAGAGAAATGTTTGAGCAGGATTTTTGTTGAGCCGCTGAGAATTTAGATCGAAATTCCGGAAAGGTTATATTGTTTAAATAGCCGATGGTTTATCACAAACAAAACTAGCATAAGGTTTAAGAGTTTCAAGGACAAATAAGTTCTAATATTTCTTCAGTCGTCCTATTTTCTTCAAAACGTATATACCACTCTAAGAATAACAAATACTTGTTATATTGACTTCCCCCATTCTGAAAGTCTTCTGTGATCATTCGGATTATGGGCAGACATTTGTTGCTAAGAGGTTATAAGGAAACCAGCAGTAAAATTATACTTGACAGGTTGCTTAGATATACATTTTGGGGTTTGTTCAATTGATTTTGTTTAAATTTGTAAATCAGAACCTTATGGTAAGCAGGGGACAAATGTGTTCACGTTGTTTATCTGTCACTTTTTGCCTTTCGCAAACTTACAAAGCGACTTGTACGTTTCAGGGATTATTTCAAGGTCTGAGTATGCTGTTAAAGCGACACACGAACAAAAAATATTCTGCAAACAACAAGCGTTCGCCCCATTGTTCATCTTGAAAACTATCTGATCTTAACTTTTGAAAGGAATAAATATTAGCCTGACCAGAGGTACCAATTACAAAACTGCTCAAAAATATTAGCGACCATCTCTCCCAGAGGTTGTGAAAAAAAATTCTAAGAAAAAACTGCAAAAATTTTGTTAGAAACAAGCACCAGCTTGCAGTAGTAGCATAAGAAACGCGTACTTGAGGAGTTCATCTAAAAATGTCCAACTTGAAACCCATGGTTCAACTGAAACATAAAAGCCCTCGGTGAAACACAAACATCCAAAAGATAATATACAACTTACAAAAGACCACAGTTTGGGATATTGTAAATCAAATATTAATCATCAAATGTTCCCTTTTTATGTAAAAATCGGTTGCCAGGCCATTTTTATTTGACAAGAGTTTTCTGTTTTGCTGTTTGCTGGATGCTCTTTCAATTTAAGCTGATATGAAAAATAATACCGATGAATAAAAACAATTCTCGACGGGGAATTGTTTCTAGTTTATAGTGAAAGTGACAGCACTCTGATCACTTTTCATACCTGTCGTACACTATTTAAATTTGTCGGTCACTTGCAGAGCGCGTTAGCTTATTTCGTTCAAAAGTGTGATTGGCGGCGCGTGAAATATAGTTGAACCAGTCTCGTTTAATTGCGGTGCGAGATACAAAGAGAGGTTTGCATCTGAAATTGAGCTAAGGAGAATAAAATTATGAAACTCAAGTGCTTGTAATCAACTGAAGAGATGTGATCAGACATGTCTGATCACGAGGCGGGAAACCAAGATAGGATGAAAATGAACAACTTAAGTCACGAAATGAATAAAGATAAAATGGCAGTGAAGGGTAAATGAAATTGAACTAAATTAAATGCATCGTATGATATCTTACTGCATCAAAAAAGAAATGGAATATGATATTCTTGGGTATCACAAACCCCTTGTTGCGACAAAGACAAATTGCGGTACTAGCAAATTTTTCGTATATATAAAATAATAACAATATTTACAAATTTATACTTGGTCCCCGGTTAAGTAAAGAATAACAATATATGCATTGGTTATCATGCCTAAAAATAAAATATTATTAGAATAAAAGCTAAAAATTTTGCAGTTTATGTAGATTGAAGGTTTATGCAGTTTTGAGTTGAAAGTCATTTATAAATTGTGCCTTGATTTTTGGCTTCAAAGACCGTCGTAGATCGCACCAACTTCGGGATGTCTTGACCGAGGATTGAAAGAACTTGCGGGGCGGGTGGTGAGACCTCTCCGATTATTGGCGATATGTTTGCTTCTTCCGGCTGTTGTTCGGCAATATGTTGAACAGTTTGGACAACTGATGCAGGTTGTGATAACCCTGACTATAGGGTACAATCGTGCTGTGAATCCACGTAGATTTAGATGTATGGATTCGAGGTACGAATCCAAGTTTCCAACGTCGATTGGATTGTTACTTTTAGAATTGACTACAATCGCGGTGCGAATGTAGGCAAATTAAATGATGATAGATTTCTCCTTCAAATCCGCTAAGTTTTTATCTAGTGGAAAAGAGATTAGATTGTGAACGACTGAATTCAGTAAGAAGATTCAAAAGAATGAATAGTTGATTAAAAGTGGGAGGTGTGAACAGTATGAAATAATGACTTTTTAGTCGGCGGTAATTTATAATTATGTGAACATTGACTTTTAGTTTTACAAGGACAAGTATAAATTAATTAAGTACAATTTACTAAATGAGAACTAAATTATGGTACAACCGTACCACATATCCTGCGCTGAACGAAAAATTTTAAACTGCATCAGTATAAAATTTAGAATAATATTAAAATATGTACTGGTTATTATAGATAGTATACATAATGAGTAATGATAAATGAGTGCCGTAGGATTAGTGTATTTGAGTCTCGAATGTAAGAGAGAACGAACATAACGGAAACTGACGACATATGCAGTAAATTTTATGCACGCGATATAAATTAAAGCACAAACGTGATGCGGATCCATCCAACTTTATAATACGCGAATTAGCGTTACAAATGCAACATCAAATTAAAGGAATGTAGAACTAACACACAATGAGAACTAAATTTAAACGAAAACATGAAATGAATGGAAAAGCAGGGCAATTCCGCAATGATTTTAACAATTACAGATTGGAAATAATTCAATAAGTTAACAATGACAGTTTGAAATGGTTTTAGTTTAAATTTGGTTTTCCGCATCGAATACACTCATGCTAACTTCACGAGCGTAATCGTCGTAATTGTATTCTTCAGGGGACCAAGTTCCCACTGGTGGTGGTGCAGAGGGGCTTGCAATCGTCAATTCATAGTCTGTTTCGGGAACTGGCGGCCGTGTAGCTTCTTCATGGAGAATTGTTTCGATCACCGGATTTGTTCGTTTCGGTTTCTTGGAAACCGGAGCTGTTGAATCATCACTAACCGAATTGACCGAACTTTCGAATCCGTAATATTCTGGGGCTCGTCGGTTTCGTTTAGTACTAGCATTTGAGGGAGACGTGGTTGAAGACGTTACTGAAGGGGCAGCAACAGACGATGCATTTGACGTATTCAGACTCACCGATGTGTTACGTGATCGTTTTCCCCCGACTTGGGGCTTTCGTGGTTTTCGTGCCAACATTGCTTTTGAAATATTGCTATTTGCAGATGACACACCCGATGCTGCATCTGACTGTGTTGGACGGTGTCGAATTTTGATCTCCCCGCGAAACTTCTTCTTTAATTCCTTCGTGTGCTGTGCGATTTTCTCTTCCGTGGTTTTATCGTAAGGGAGGGGTCGACGTTGCGCATATTGCCATAGTTCAGTATACCTTTCGGCGCGAGTACCGAATTTAGCAATATCGCTATTGCGAACACTTACTTCAGGTACTCCTGGTTTTTTGATGACGGTTGTCGTATCTGATGTACGAACAACCGTACTTCCTGGTGCCAGTGTTTCCCAAAGACCGCGAAGGTCTCGTTTGGAGCGTTTAGTCACCTTGCGAGCGAGCTTCAAGTCCAGTGACTTTTCCGATCTGGGGATGGGGTTATTCAGTTTTGGATGTAATATGAAGCGAGAGACAGATTTGTTGTGTTCGCCGTTGTAGCGGCGTCCGGCGTCAACTTGTGCCCTTTGCATTGCCTCTTCAATCAGGATGTCGCTTCTGTCTCCCGTCACCCATCCATTTTCATCCAGGTAGTCCTCAACAGGGACAGTATCAGCGTCTAAATAGTGGTGAAGAATGTTTTCATATGACAGATTAGATGATTTAGGTGTTGTACTTAAATTACTTAGTGGTGTGTTTGGCTTTCGTCCAAAGTGTGCTTGGAAAGGTGTTACATTTGTAGTCTTTTGTTTATATATACGTAATTGATATACAATTGACTTTATTGCTTCTTTAATTGTGAATGTTTTATTTCTTTTGTCTAATTTCATGCAGCCTAAGCGTCTTTTAATTGTTTGTATCAAACGCTCCACTAATCCTATGGCTCTATGATTGTTTACAGGGGCAGGTATCATGTTAATATTATGTTGTTTGCAAAAGTTTTTAACTTTATAACCTATTAAACATCGTGCTTGATCAAGTCTAATATTTCGGGGAACACCGTGGATTTGAATGTAATCGTCTAAAAATTTTAGTACATTTGGTCCATTAGCTTTATCAAATACTTCTACAGAAGGATATTTGGAAAAACGATCAATACATACAAGAAAATATGTGTCTTGATCTTTTTCATTCGTGATAGGACCTCCAAAGTCAATCTGTATTTCTTCATTTGGCTCTGTACATGGCAATAAAGGTTTCCAATTAGACGCCGGAATAACAGGTTTAAGGTTCTTACCAATATCCGTGCAAGGCTTGCACGTGGCCGCTTTATTTAGAATTTCGCGATGCATGTACGGCCAGAACGCGTATTGGCCAAGCGTTATCATCCCCCAACTTCCTGGATGCGTTAAGTGGAGGCTTTCCAAGACCGCGTCTTGAATGGAGTGTGGAATCGCAACGCGTTCGTCCACACAAACACATCCTGAGCGGACGTGCAAGTCTCGCCAGTACGAGAATAGGTACGGGTTGACTTCCTTGCATCTCTGGGGGTCATCTTGAAGTATGCAATCCCGTACCTCCTTCAGAACTGCGTCCTTGCTGGTCAGTACTGCCAGAAAGCCTTTTGTGAACAACTGTGTCAATTTGTTCTCAAACACCTCTTCTTTTGACAATTCGACACTAGGGGAAGGGTGTCCATCATTTGAAGATCGGGTCGTTCCTGAATTTGGAGTGGATTGAAATGTCACTCGGCTGTGGGTAGGGGGAGTTTGCGGGTTTCGGCTGTGTGAAGGAGAAGTACTCATTTTGTGGTTTTCAATTACGTGGATATGAGTTTGGTTGGATCTAGTAATTATTTGTGACTGGATTTGAGTTGAATTTGTACTGGCATTAGAATGAGATTGCAATTGTGCTGCGTGTGCAGAGTATTTAAGAAGCAACTGATTTGTGTTTCGATTAATGGCAGAAAGCAAATTGGAATAGTTTGTTGAGCGAGGATGTGAGGCACGTGTGGAATGTGTGTTAATGACGCTGTTAAAGTGTCGTGATTGACAGGTTTGTGGTGTGGTATTTACATAAATTGCTGCAATTGCGTCACGAATGCGGGTAATTGTTGCTACCGCAAATTCCTCGTCATATTTGTTTGTAACTTTTGCTTTTTGATTTGGTTGGCGGGAAATATAATCTACCAGCCCCATTTTTGCACCGGGGATATGTTCAATGTTAAAGTCAAAAGGTAAAAGACGATCAATCCATCGTGTTAATCTACTATTATAAGATTTGTTTGATCTGTGTTCTTTCATGATTGAGAGTAATGCTCCATGATCTGTGATGATTGTAAATGATTTGCCAAATAAATAATATTTAAAATATTCGACGGACCACACAACACCTAGTAATTCAAGTTCGTTAATGCTATAACGTTCCTCATTTGAGTTAAGGAATCGAGATGCAAATGCAACCGTATGCCAACCTGTAGGTGAACGTTGTTCTAGTGCTGCTCCTAACCCTGCTCTAGAAGCATCGCATTTGATCCGCGTTTCCAAGCGAGGATTGTAGTGTGTGTTTTCTGTGGCGTTTGCTACTCTATTTTTAATTGCTTGGAAATGTGTATCATGTTCTATGTTCCAAATAAATTTTGTGTTCTTTTTTAATAATGGACGAAGAGGATGACATAATTGGGATAAGTTAGGAATGAATTTACCAAGGTAGTGTACAGAACCTAAAAATGATCGGAGTTGTTTTAAATTTTTAGGTGCTGTTAGTGATGCGATTGCCGCTGTTTTTGACTCAAGTGGAGCTATTCCAGATTGACTGAATTTATGTCCTAACCATTCTATTTCGGTTTTTGCAAAATGACATTTAGGTAAGTTGATTCGTAGATTATCCTCATCTAATTTTTGTAAGCACTGGTAAACAAGTTTTACGTGGTCTTCTTTGGACCCACGGCTAACCACTATAATGTCATCTAGAAAGCAGTAAGTATTTGTTAGTCCGACTAAATTATAGTCCATTACTTTTTAGAAAGCTGCTGGCATATCAGTTAAACCGTAGAAACCTGTAATGAACCGATATGTTCCCGTTCTCTCACCGCTAATAATATTAAAGTTACAATGTCTGGCCGTTTCCGGATCTAATTTAAGTTGGCTGTATGCGTACTTCAAATCCAGTGTGGAATAATATGCTGTTTCCTGTGATGCGGATGTGTTTAAGTTTTGCTGAATTGTGTCAATCAAATTATCAATATTTGGCATTTGATATTTGTTTTTGTGAATAGACTTATTTAAAATTTTTGAATCTAGTGCTAATTTAACTGTTTTATCTCTTTTAACTGTAATAACTATAGGTGAGATGAAATTTTTGTCGGAACAACTATTTAATTTTATGATGTGTTTTTCATCAAGTAATTTTTTAAGTTCTATGTTAACTAATGGTTGTAAATTAATAGGTACTCGTCTTCCTTTTTGATGAGTAGGTGTAAATTCACTATGAAATGTAGACTTTACTGAATGTTTTAAAGATTTACCGACGCGGGTGATGAGTTCAGGAAAGTCAAAAGAAATTTGCCGCTTAACTGGGCATTGATTTTGATCAATGTTTGCCACTTGTTTTGATTGGATTACTGAGAAACTTAGTTTTGGGAAAAGGTCTCGTCCAATGATTGGTCGGTGACCATCTTCAACGACAGTTACATCAACATCTGTGGCTATCCAGTCGTTACACTTTATTGATGTCTTGATTATACCTTTTATCTTGATTATGTCATTGGAGAAAGTTTTTAAATCGTGTATTTCAGGGGACTGTATCCAATAGCTATCTTTGCATTCCGATACCACTTTGTCTGCTAGACTTTTGTTAACGATCGTACAAACACTTCCTGAATCCACCAATGCTTTGGTGCTTGTATTTCCAACTCGAATGTCCAAATTTACGGGTTCTACCGCACGGGTGTCGGTATTGTATGAGATTGCCGCTACACAATTGTCATCGTAATCATCGTAGTTGGAATCGTAATTGGCATCGTATATGCTCTTTTGTTGAAGAAGTTTGCTAATATTATTTACTTGTTCGGTCACTGATGTCGTGGTGCCGACTGTAGCCGCTTCCGAAATCGAGTCATCTACGTAATTTACTCGAGATCTAGGTTTGTTAGCTTGTTTTGGTTTTCGACAAACCTTAGCGAAATGGTTAGAGATTCCACAATTTTTACATATTTTCCCACAGGCGGGACAATTTTGTCTATGAGAAGGAGTCCAACCATACCCACAATTTGGACAGATTTTCGGTTTTACGAATGGATTTGTAGATGGTCGCTTTCTATTCCACGATCCTTGGACATTGTTTATCAAGTGAACTTCATCAGTTGAATTGGTTGTTGAGGTTCCGGAGATTTTTAGATGTCTTTGTATGCCCATTTCGATACTGATCGCTACTTCGAGAGCTTTTTTAGGTTCTCGTGTTTCTTTTAGCAATTCTCTTTGGATTTCTCCATCTTGCATGTTAGCGATAAACACATCCCGTATTATCGATTCCTCACGGCTTCCTAAATCACAATTTAGGGAAAGTTCTCGAAGGCACCCGTAGAACTTTTCCACTGGTTCGCCTTTCATTTGTTTTCGAGATAAAAATGTATATCTGTCAAATGTAATATTCCTTTGTTTGGTGAACACTTCATTAAGGCATTCCCAAAGAACTTTCATGGTCACCCTGTCAATTTGGATACTTGGTTCCTGTGAACCAAAAATTTGTCTCCCTTCAACTCCCAGGCTGAGATACGTTAGGGACACTGCTTTACTGTCACAGTATTTCCAAGGCTTTTCCCCACATAGTATGCCCACAAGTTCTGCTTTCTGGCATCGGTTAAGCCATGAGTTTTTTAGCTGTTCATTCCTAGTACGTCTGTCTCTTTCGCTTTGAGCTGTGCTGTTTTGAACGTCCTCCTCGTAGATGGGTTCTGGAGGAAGGGTAACTTTGTCTGGGGGGTCCTCAAGAAGAGTATCGATTGATATTACTTCTTTAGCCATGATGGCTAACTTTAGCATGACCTGCCATCTGTCCCATTGCAATGGAGGTTCCAACATCGGTTTTTCCCAAAAGGGCTCGATTCCCAAGAGTGCGCGTTCTTTTGTAGCTGACTGCGCCATGTGATAACCCTGACTATAGGGTAAAATCGTGCTGTGAATCCACGTAGATTTAGATGTATGGATTCGAGGTACGAATCCAAGTTTCCAACGTCAATTGGATTGTTACTTTTAGAATTGACTACAATCGCGGTGCGAATGTAGGCAAATTAAATGATGATGGATTTCTCCTTCAAATCTTCTAAGTTTTTATCTAGTGGAAAAGAGATTAGATTGTGAACGACTGAATTCAGTAAGAAGATTCAAAAGAATGAATAGTTGAGTAAAAGTGGGAGGTGTGAACAGTATGAAATAATGACTTTTTAGTCGGCGGTAATTTATAATTATGTGAACATTGACTTTTAGTTTTACAAGGACAAGTATAAATTAATTAAGTACAATTTACTAAATGAGAACTAAATTATGGTACAACCGTACCACACAGGTGGAGGCTGAAAATTTTCTACTTCCCCCACTCGGCGTTGACTTTTAGGTCGGGCTGCAATTGTCCAGTCTGACGACGAATTCTCAAGACCATAGTAAGAGGGGCTGCGACTGTTTCTGTCCGAAGATCCTTTAGCCAGTGGAATTGGGTTTGCTAGTGCTGACGAAGATATAGGCTGAGGAGAAGTTGGTTTCTCGCTATGGGAAATAGCCAATTCGTCTTGTTGTTGATTCTGAAGAGCGAGAAAATTGGGATCTTTAGGGATGCGCCCTCGCATCGCGTGTGAAATATTTGATTTCGAGGATGAGACTCCGCTGCCCGAATCGCGCATGTGATGTTTCATCTTTTTGTGCCCTTTGATTTTTCTTGTGAACTGTTTGATGTGTCTTTGGATCTGTTCCTCCACCAAGTTCTTGCTTATTCTTGGCCCTCGACGGTCCGCATACGCTTTCTATGGAGTCTGTCTCTCCTGTAGAGTTCCAAATTTTCCGATATCGCTGTTTCGCACTGTGACAATGAGTTTGCCAGGCTCTTTAATAGTGGATGTAGTGGATGTAGTGGAACTTTCAGAATATGCGATCCAGGAGCAAGCACCTCATATAAGCCTTCAAAATTTTTCTTAGTACGCCGCTTGCCGTGTATTTTCATGGCCAATTTAAGTTCGACAGCCCGTTCTTTGAGGGGAAATGGTTTGCGTGCTATTGTTCGGAGAAAGCGTGATTCGCCGTCCGTGCTCTCTCGTTCTCTGTTATGAGCCTCCTGCGAAGCCCGAGTCATTCTTGCCTCAACCCCTATGTCGCTTCGGTAGCCGGTAATCCACTTCTCATCTAGAAGGAGTTCCTCTGGCATGACTGTGTCTTCATACAAATAGTGGTTTACAAAATATTCATAAGAGAGATTAGATAATTTAAGCTTACTTGATATAACGTTCCGCGGGGTATTAAGTTTTCTGCCGAAGTGTGCTTCAAAGGGCGAGATATTTGTTGTTCTCTGCTTATATATCCGCATTTGATCAATGATAATCTTTAATGCATACTTTACATGTAATGCGTTATTAGTCGAATTGTTTCTTTGATACATGCAATTCTACCTTTAATCGTTTGAATTGGACTTTTTACCAAACCAATAGCACGATGATTGCTCACCGGAGCTTCAATAATATCGATATTGTTTTTGTTACAGAAATTCTTTACTTGATGACCAACCAAACATTCCGCTTAATCCAATCGAATATATCGAGGAATTCCAAGATTTTCAATATAGATGTCCAAAATCTTTAAAACATTCGGTCCATTAGCTTTTTCATGAATTCATGCAGTGGGGTATTTGGAAAAACGTTTAATAGCGGCTAAGAATTAAAACTCGTTACCCTTTTCATCGAAAATTGAACCTCCAAATCAATTTGAATTTCTTGATTTGAATCAACACACGGTACATGAGATCGAAATTCCTTAGCAGGAATTACAGATTCAAGGTTCTTACCAATCACTGCACAAGGCTTGCTTTCTGTCGCTTTAACAATATGCTCCCGTTTCATGTAGGGCCACCAGCAGTGCGTGGCCATACAAATCATACCCCAGGTACCTGGGTGGCTTGTGTGAATATCATCAACCATTGCCTCTCGAAGAACGTTCGGGATTGCGAACCTTTCGTCAACACACAGCTGGAAAGGACATGCAGGTCCTTCAAATAAGAATGTATGTACGGGTTGAGCGCTTTTAGACGACTTTCATTATTTGTAAGTATACAATCCCGTACCTCTTTAAAAACTGCGTCCTTTCTTGTGATAGATGCCATAAGAGACTTACTAATGATCTTATTTATAATATGGTCAATTGTAGGGATCTGGGGGCTAGGCGTAAGAGGGCTGCTTACATTGGAAGATAGGGCTGAAGATTTTGGTGTTATTTTTTGAGTGGAACTTGCGGCGCGAGTACTACTCGGAGAATTAGATCGTTGACCTGCGGGGCAAGATGCAGTTGGAGGCGTACAGGGTTGATTCGCAGTGAGAGAGGCGTCAGTGAAGCGAACTCTAGTTATACGCTTTTTAGAAGGAATGCTGTTATTATTTCTGTTGTTAAGTTGGTTTCTAAGGTGTGTTTGAATTGGAGAGGATTATTTGATTGAGGAATAGGCAACTGATTTCTAAGACGATTCAGGGCAAAAAGCACTTGTTCTTTTTTTGGGTGGTGACTTCTAGAGGTATTTGTGGAATGTCTCCTAATTGGCGGGAATTTAGAATTAGTGAATTGATTTTCGAGCGTTGCGAGAGATAATTCATTCGGATTTTGGAATGATTGTTTACAATGAGGTGTTTTTAGCAAGTGAAGTGTTAATTGGTATTTGCAACGCGGGATATGCATATTTTAAATTGTTGAATTTACCAGAAGTATTTGCAATGTGATTTCGCAGCGCGGTTGATAAGTAAAAATCAGGTTGTGTACGCGCTTTGCGTGTGTGCTAATTAAATTTATCACCTCAAATATAGCCTGAAATTTAGGTGTGATTTGATTTGCGGGATCATGGTTGGATGGTTGGATTTTTTGTTGATTTGAACAGCAGATTCATTAGATTTTAAAGTTAGGGAATTAACTGATGCAGATATAAGTTTAAATTTTGCCACAATAAATTCTTCATCATAAGCAGATACCCATTTAGCTTTTTGACTTGGGTGCGGGGAGATGTAGTCAACTAGTCCCATTTTTGCACCAGGCAAATGTTCACTATAAATTGAAAAGGAAATAGCCTATCAATGCAGCGGGTCAAATGGCTGTTGTATGATTTTTTGGATCAATTTTCTTTTAATATAGAAAGAAGAGCTCTGTGACCTGTAATAACTGTTAAATGATTTCTGTAGAGATATTTTTCAAAATTTTCGATAGAACAAACAACCCCAAGATGTTCGAGTTCATTAACAATATAACCTTCTTCACATGAGTTTAAAAATTTGGACGTAAATGCAATTGGTTTCCACCCGTCAACTGCTAATTGTTCAAGAGCGGCTCCGAGACCGGAACGGGAGGCGTCACTTTTTAAGCGCGTTTCGAGTTACGGGTTATAGTGGCCAGTTTCCGTGGCGTCTGCCATGCGGTTCTTTATTTCAAAAAAACGAATTTTCATGTGCCTCAGTCCATATAAATTTAGATGACTTTCTTAGTAGAGTCGGAGTGGATGGCTAATTTGGGCTAAGTTTGGTTTAAATTTGTTGATAAAGTGTACTGAGCCCAGAGAAGAACGGGGTTTCTTTAATGTCTTTGGGGCTTCGAGAGACAAAATAGCGTAGGTCTTGTTCTCGACAGTTGAGATACCTGATTGTGAATTATGACACCCGAGCCAATCAATTTCAAGTTTTGAGAAATGACATTTTGGAAGGTTGATCCTAAGATTTTCATCATCTAAGCGTTTAAAACATTTCAAAATGTACTGTTTATGTTCTGCCTCTGATCTTTTACTTACGATCAGAATAATAGTCCATGGCTTTTTGAAATTCCGTTGGCATATCTGTAAGACCATAAAATCCTGTTTGAAATCTGTATGTGCCAGTCATGTCTCCGCTTATTATACTAAATTTACTGTGATTTGCTGGGTTAGGATCTAGATTTAATTGGCTGTACGCTTAATATCAAATCCAACGTGCAAAAAAATGTTGTCTCCTGCAGTGCGGGGGCACTAATCTGTTGAGAAATAGATTCGACGAGCGCATCAATATTAGGCATTTGATATTTATTTTTATAAATAGCTTTATTTAGTATTTTGGAGTTTAGAGCCAATTTAATCTATTAATCTTCCTTTACGGTAACCGCAATGGGAGATATAAAATAATTGCCAGGGCAACTAGAAAATTTTGTTATGTGTTTTTCGTCTAATAGTTTTTTGAGTTCCTTGTTGACTTTATCTTGAATATTTATTGGTATGCGTCTACCTTTTGGTGTCTAGGTTGCAAATCTTATAGAAAATTAGATTTAGCCACATAATTTTTTTGATCTTCCGATGCGCGAAATCAGGTTAGGAAAGTTTGTAGCAATATGTTCTTTGAATTCAGACGATGAAGAAATGGTGTTGACCTGGTTACCTTGTACTGAAGAAGATTGTGTTCCGCTAGACCCAGATGATTGAATAGATCTCTACAGATGGGAGAATTGAGACAGTCCGCAACGATGGTGAAAGTTGCCAAATTCGATTTCCATCCGTTGCTCGTTGGAGTTTTTTGCCTTCGATATGAATCTGTTCGTTGGAGAATGTTCTAAGTTGTGGACTGGCCTTCTCATGAATCCAGACAGCATGTGGACTACTTTTCACTTCTTGCTTCGCGAGTGATCGATTAGGAATACTGCATGGACTCCCGGAGTTCACGAAAAGAGTAGTTGAGATGTTACCAATTTTGATAGGCATATTGAGAGGCTCGAGTTTCGCTATGTCTTTTTCAATTAATGCATCTGCATTATCTTCCCCACTGCTGTAGTCACACTCGTACAATTTGGTTGTCCGAAGAAAATCTACTGAATCTTCTGGGTGAGGTTCCTCATCCACCGTGTTCACTGTTCTCTTCTTGGAATTTTGGGGTGTTGTATTCTTTTGTTTTCAACAAACTTTGGCGAAGTGGTCCATTAACCCGCAGTTATTGCAAATTTTTTCCGTCGCAATGCACTTTTCGCAATGGTTAGGTAGCCAAGTTCCACCACAATTTGATTAATGAAGATGTGGTCTAATGTTCGGCATCTGGAATTATTCGAGAAGGACCAATTTGCTGATTGGGGGTTGCTCGGAAACTGAATTGCGTTCACGCTGGCCGGGATGAGTGTCTTGTTATGCTGTTGAATATGATGCTGGTTTTGCATCCCGAGTTCTATTTTGATAGACAACTCTAGTGCCTGCCGCGGCTCCACTGTCTGTTTGAGAGTTCCTTTTGAATCTCCGGATCAATCAAGTTAGTGATGAATACATCACGTATCAGAGTTTCCTCCTTATTCTCAAAGTCACAATTTTCTGCTAATTCGTTTAGCTTACCAGAGAAATATTCTACTGCTTCTCCCCGTGGCTGTTTTGTTATGAGAAAGACGTGTCGGTCGAAAGTGGTGTTTCGGTGACGAATGAATGCGTCTTCCACGATCTTCCGGAATTCTTCAGTGAATATTGTATCGCTCAGGATGGGCAGGTTCTTACTGTTCAGGATCCGACGTCCTTCCACTCCGATGCTGAGGCAGAGCAGGGACACTGTTTTTCAGTCCGCAAGAGGCCAAGGCTTGTCTCCATACTTTATGGCAATTTCGATTAGACGTGGGCACTTGTTTTGCCATCTTTTGCTGGGCGTTACGAGCATTTCTTTCTCTTTCTGATTGAGCAGATGAACCAATGATTGTTTCCTCATATATAGACTGCAACGGAAGATCCACCATCTCAGGTTTCGGTCCAAGTAGAGTGCCTAGGATTATATTCTCCTTTGCCGGCAGTTCCAATTTATATTGCACTCTCCATTTTTCACAGCGAAGAGGGTATCCGTTGTTGGCTTGTCCCACAAAAAGGTCTATCCCGAGCAGTGTACGCTTGTTTGCTGGCTGCGCCATGTCGTACACTATTTAGATTCGTCGGTCACTTGCAGAGAGCGTTAGCTTATTTCTTTTAAAAGTGCGATTGGCGGCGCGTGAAATAAAGTTGAACCAGTCTCGTTTAATTGCGGTGCGAGATACAAAAGAGAGGTTTGCATCTGAACTTGAACTAAGGAGAATAAAATTATGAAACTCAAGCGCTTGTAAGCAACTGAAGAGATGTGATCAGAAATGTCTGATCACGAGGCGGGAAACCAAGACAGGATGAAGATGAAAAACTTAAGTCATGAAATGAACAAACATAAAATGGTAATCGAGGGCAAATGAAACTGAACTAAATTAAATGCATCGTATGAAATTTTACTGCATCAAGTAAATAAATGGAAGATGATATCCTTGTGTATCACAATAGCAATTAAATTCAACCAAAAGAGAAATTGCGGCGTTCATATTTGTAGATAAAACTCTTTTTTAAATCTATATTTTTATTAATTAAAAGTTAATCGATGTAATAATATCAATACATTTAGTTTCTTTATGAACAATGATTTATAAAATTCAGCAGTATGGGGCAGGTTATTGACTACAAAAATCAATTTTATATTTTCTGACTTTTGGCGGTGACTCGGTCACTTCTAACAAAAACTCTAAGACGTCTATAGATTTAGACCATCATCACACAGTGAACCGAAATTTGATAAACCTCGATAAGAAACATACTAAAACAAAGTA
>NW_027452311.1:0-26442 GCF_964194025.1 Convolutriloba macropyga
ATTTAAAATATTAAAATTCATTTGGTCGGTGAGAACTTTTGTCAGGTTTTTCTTCTTATGAGCTATTTTATGGAATAGGAAAAAACTTTTTGATAGAAGAGAAAAAAAACTTTCAATGAAATGGCCTCCAATAGACAAGGAAGCCCTAATTTTAGACAAAGATGAAAAAAAACTATAAAATTTAATCGAAGCATATCAAAACGCGAAAGTGACTTAATGGCCTTGGGTTGAAATATAAAATCTAAGACAATTTAAAGCATCAGATCATAGCATTTAAAAGAGCGACAGCTTCACTACGAGCTGTGAATTTTTTCTCGTCACTTAATAAAAAAGAGAACTAAAAAAAATAAAGAAGCTTGATTAATTCATAACCTCTGTGCTTTTATAATTCAAGAAATTTTTGATTTAATTTTCAAACAATTTTAAAGAATGCTTGCAAGGTTTGTATTTAGTAATTTTTGGTTGCTATTATTTTCAATTTTTGGTATGATCTATTTTACATGCTTCCAAAAAAACACGCCCCAGCCCTTGACGAAAATTTGATTTTTGAATCTGTTGATAAATCAGACGAAAAATTGAAAAATAAAACTGGAAACGACTTTCTCCCGACAGAGCCTTCCATTCTCTGACTCGATTGAAGTCACCAAAATTACGTCTATACACATTCGTTCAACTGATAAGCGGGCAGAAGCAAAAATTATAAAACCGGAACATTATTTCAAAGTCTTGAAACATACGTGCCTTGTTCATAAAGATCTATGCATGAGTAATTTATCATGGATTGCAACCGACAGTGACCTGAACCGAGAAACGTTTAGCTCTCTTTTGAAAAACGATCCCTCAATGAGCAAGTTTCGAACTCTTGGAATAAACGTGGATGGAATTCTGAAAAGGTACAGCCCGCAATCTTTGCTCACAATTTTGACCGACTTGGATGTTATTTCAAAATCCAGGTAAGTATTTAAACAAGCTACTTATTTTTACAAAATCGGAGGAGAAATTCAGTTGTTGACTCCAATCATAGTGAATGCAGATGATTTGGAGATCAATTTTCGGATCTATTCTGTTTTGGCCAGCCCAACTTAGGGGGCTAATATCTTTTGCGCCCCTAGGCGCACTTGCTATTTATTAACATACTAACGTGCTACAAAACAACATATAATTCGTAATTGGGTGTGTAAAAAACCCTGGGGGGGGGGGCAAACAGAATATATCCCAATTGTCTTTCAACCCCCAATGTGTTCATGCCATTCACATTCAAACTATGTTTTGTTATATAGAGTGTTACCATTTAAGAAAAGATCACGTGCGCTTCAGTATTAAATGTTATATGCCGACTAAGCATTGGAACATTGGGAACAAAAAAGGGGTCTTTCCCATTGTGGCCCCTTCAACTTAGTTGTCATTTAGCCTATGCCCCCAATCATGGTAAAAAATATCATATTGGGTGGGGTTAAATATTTGCAAGGGGGTTTTAATTGGAAACCAGGTTTAGGCCGAGACCCAAATTGAGCTATGATCAGACTATCCAGACTGAAATGACCTATGATCAGACTTTCCAGACCGAAGTTACCTCTGATCACACCATCCAGACCAAAATGATATCTGATCAAACTTTCCAGATCAAAATGTCCTCTGATCAGACCGAACCCAGACCTTTGTCCAGACTGTAGTGCGCTTATGATCAGACCCAAATTCAGATTATTGTCCAGACTATAAAAAGACTATGATCAGACCTTCCGGACCAAATTGACCGCTTAACAGACTCAATCTAGACCAAATCTGGACTTTCCAGACCGAATTGACCTCTGATCAGACCGAACCCAGACCATGGTCCAGACTATTGTGCGCTCGAACCGCTCTCCAGACTCTGTAATTTCGGCCTGGGAACACACGGGTGTGCGCTCAATTGAGTCAGATCATAGCTCAACTTGGGTCTGGACCTAAACCTGGGAAACACCCCAGAAAAACCCTAATTTGTAACCTGCAACCACTAAGGGCCCGTGCTTTCTTAACATAAAATGAACTGTCGTAAAAAGAATTTTTATCACTTATGATCTGATTTGATGCTTATTATATTTTTTCCATCGGTTAAGATTGAACTAATTGTCTAATTGTATACTACGTGTTTCTATCGCATAAGGTCTGATAAAATTGCAATGTAAAACTCCGCTCGTTAGAACTTTTGGAGCTTTTCCTTTTTTGCCCTCTTCCCCAGCTTAGTGGCGCATATAATTGCACACCACAGCCGCACTTGCCATATTTTCACATAATGATTTTTTATGCAATGACACGTGCTCTGTAGCTGGGGAGCGCATGACGTACTGTGCGGGAGAACCGATAAAAAAATAAAAAAAGTTCTGAGAGCTTTTATGGTGCCGTAAAATGTTTGAATATACGATGGATACGATTTATTTATGCTACCTACAAAGTCCTGGGTTGTTGACACGCAGTTGACTTTTTATTAAAAATTTTGAATAAAAAATATAGCCACACAAAACTAATGTGTTGATTCATTATGAAATCTGCAGATCTAAAATGGATATAACAACCAGAATTTCAGTTTACAAAACACTTCCAAAACCTATGAATAATATTATTTTTTATGAAAGAATTTTTCTTATAAATATGTTTATATTTTGTTTACTACATTTTAAATATTCATATAACAACAATTTTTTTATTTTGGGGAAAAAATTGAATGCAATCAAATCAAATCCCGCACAGCTCAGTGGGCTCAAGACTTTCATTTGCCCAGTTTCATTTATATATTTTTATGTAATGCTATTTGGAGAAGATTAATGATTTTATTCGCGAAAGCGTAAGAGTAATTCACACGAGTAAACTGTGAAACCAGCTTTTGCATGTTTGCGTGAAAAACTACAGCGAGGTATTTTCAATGAGACAAGCACTGATTAAAAATTGCAAGTGTAATTCACAAACTTGTAAGTTATGTACAGATTCCCACGTAGAGCATTTATTAAACCACGTTGAACAATGTGGTCAAGTAGACTCTAATGAACTCTTTGAGCTGTAAACAAGATCAATTGGTAACTTTTTTTGGTTCTTGAAAAAGAGAGTAGCAATACAATCCAATTTCTTTGATATGTGAGAAAACTATTATGCGAACAATACTAAGCCTCGGTATCGCCTCGACGCTATTCATAAACGTTTACTCCAGGAGTTCACCTTTATTAGTAGTAAATGCAAAGTCAATATATGTTGCCATAAATTTAAATTGTTTTTTTTTTCTAGTACGTTCCATGACATTTTTCATTTAATTTGAACGTGAACTTCGTTTGAACTCAAAGAAATTATGAGTGATAGTTGAGTCAGTCCAAAAGAGAAAAACATTTCACCAGGTAAAATGCAGCCTAGCATACCCGATGGAGTTAGTATACGAGCTACATGTTATCAATTTTGATCATTTTGTGACTTATAACTACTAAAAAATTGTCTACGTCATATATTATCTTCTATGATTACAATGATAATTTATACGGAGCAACGCGTTAAGTCATGCCAAGATCTTATAATAAAAATAACTCAAATCTTGAAAAACTTGAATAGATGTTGCAATTTCGTTGTTTTCTCATTAAAAATTTTTCTGATAAGTCATCCGGATAATGAAAGTTTTGAGTGTTTTAACAGGTTAGCAATTGGAACTATGAGTTCAAACGTGTTAGAATACGCTTATCAATTGAGAAGTGTTGAAGATCCAGCTGCTTCTGATCACACGTTATCCCTGGACACTTATTACAACCCCCTACTCCGACTGAAAGAGCCAACATATCACATTATCAGCTCAGACTACCTCTATAAGTGTGATCAACCTATTTCACATGCCCAACGAGACAGTTCCAACCCAGTTGAAAGCAAATTTTGGCCGCTTCAGCTGACCCACGCTGAGAAGAATTACGTGCAGCAATTTTTACTGAATCATACACTGCTTTTTATTGATGAGCGATTACTTCCAGAAAACGGACTCCTCAAAATTGCCTTTTCCAACTCTCAAATTCAGCCAAACTGTTTTTATACTCCTTATTACAACTTACGTAAGACTAGTCAAACAATAGATTAATGATGCTTGCTTTATAATTTCTGTGTTTTGTGCTTAAAAGTTGTATATGAAATATCGCTCATGAGTCATTCTTCCCGACAGTTATCGACAATGAGGAAATGGTAATGAGGGAAAAGTCTAGGAAAAGGGATACTGCTACTGCAATCGGCAATGTTTTTTCCCGATATTTTAAGATAGGGTACCCATGATATTTACAGTTTCTTTGTGTGTTCGAATCAAAATTTGGTGTATTAATTAGTGGTTTAATTTTTTTTCTGATTAAATTATCCGCCATTATGGTTCAAAGTTTATGAAGGAAAAAGAAACAATTTTTATAAAAAATGATAGTTTTTCAATAAAACTTACTTTTCAGTGAATTTTTCTTAGTTTTTCACTGATTTTCAGTTTTTTTCTCTAACTAAAAACGACATCCGAATTTGGTTTCAGGAATAGCGCCATCTGCTGTGAAAAAATGCGTTGTACAAAATTGAGGCTTATTGAAATCAATTGTATTTTGGGTTTTCCTAATTTAAAAACAAGTTCTAATATTTTGATAGTACTGTTTTCCTGAAGGAGTTTAAGCGCCTCCCACCCTCTATCATCATATTATGTTTTCCTTTTGCGTCAGATTAAAACGTTTTTAATGTTTTTTTATTTTGAGTATTGATAATGCGAGCAAGTTGCAATTTCAGGAGAAAAATTTTGATTTACATTATTTTTTTTATTAATGCCGCAACAAAAACTTTTTGCACGCTGCAACAATCAAAACAATTTTGCTGTAATGGCAAATAGCTGTCTGAGCAAACCAATGCAGCATTTTCTAGCTGAAAACTGTTAGCAGAAGAAACTTAGCCAAAATCTTGATTTGACGAATTTCTCTTTCATTATTTTTACAACACGTTTTTGTTGAGTGATGATACACGTAAATGCTAGCTAAAGTTGTTTTAGCCGGCAATTTGTAATCCGGGAGACTCCATGCCATCATTTAATAATTGTTTTTTGAAAAATTTCTGTCACTTAAGCGCGCATGGCAAAAACAAGGCCGAGTTAGGGTATTACATTTATTCGATAATAACAGCATTTTACCAGAAATGAAGCCCTATTTGAACTCTAAAATGCATATAGAGAGGGATTAGAATTGATCACGACGACCTAATCCAAGTTTTAATTTACTTAACAAAGTTAGGGGTTCAGAGAAATTTATATAATATAGTCAATTGCATGTAAGTTTTTTTCTAAAACCAAAACGACACAATATCTAAGGACAAAAACATTTGTTTTCATACATATTGGAAAATTTGAAGAAGCGCTGCATAAGTTGCAGCGAACGAATCCAAAAATTGATGAACGTCATTTTTTCTCGTAAAATGTTGACTCAGTGATGAAATTGTTGACAATTTAAGCGCTGAAAATTGATTGAAAAAGTGTCTGAGAGTCTCTGATTTTAAGTAAATAATTATCTGGAGAGCGGTTAATGAGCGCTAGAATATCTGTTAATAACAACAATTCGGAGCTTAGAAAAATTACTCAAGACTGAGAAATAGTGAAAAATTTTCAATGAAAGCGTTGAAATGGTGCTTGAAGTTTTGAAGCACAATTGCTGGTATAGTCACCGCATTTTTTAAGCTTCAAAGGAAGCCATTTAATGTTTTTCACTTTTAATTGCAGCTCATGAGGAATAATGCACTGCCAATCTGAATAGAAATTTTTAAAAACGTAACAGAGCTTCAAATTCAAGAAGTTCAAATTTTTTATTTTTTTTGCTTCTGATAGTCTTTAGAGGGTGACAATTTTCTTTTTTACAGATGAGGCCACATTTTCTGCCAGTCCTTATATGGTCATATGTGTTCCCTCCCCACAAAATTCACCATCTCTCATCTGTCTAACCATGACACCACTTCGAATTGATCGAACGCTTCTAGCTTATGTAACTAGTTACCTAAACTGTAAATTAATTAAACTAATCTGATTATTTCTGTAAGCACACCCCAGGATGCAAAACGATACGATACCGAAATGGTTGCAAAAATTTTAGATTCAGTTGCAAAAAAGGTTGAGTCATTATGATAGTACCTTGATGAAATCCCTCTCGCAAAAACGAAGCGATATGGACCAGCTGTCACTGCTCAAAATCGAAGATATTTAAGATTTAGAAAACACAGCCAGAAGTAGATTAATGTGTTCTGGCAATTTTGCACTTCTGGGAAAAATTGGAGAGCGGCTACTTTTTAATGACAACATTGTACAAGAACATAAGCAAATGCAGTATTCAATCTTGCTATGGAAAATTGTTGATGTATATTGGCGTTTCATCTTTAAAATTAACTATTAATTGATATTTTAAAATAATTAGCAAATAGCGATGACGTTACACTTAAAAATTGATGAGAGTTATTGTTTAAAAAATAATATAAGAGTATTTTTTTTTAAATCTAGATGCAGACTCATGAAAAGACTTTAAAAGCCTAGTGGTGGTGGCCAATATTTCCACTAATTGCACGATCCAGCAACTAGTAAAAGTCCAATGGGAGTTTTTAATTTTTTTCTATGCCTTTGTAATTACAAAAGCAGCAACAGAGCACGACTACACAGCTTTGAACCAGATCAGTCATACTTAATGAACAGTTGGAAAGCTGCCAAAACAAACAAGAATTTTGTCTTTCTTACAAAAAGTATCATTAGCGGCTGGAGTAAATTACAATATTGGTTGATTCGTTGAAACCAGTTAGCTTAAGTTTATTGGTCCTATTCCCCTTAGCAATGACAAAATGGGGGCGTTAATCAGTTTTTTCTCCTTTCCAAAATTCTGAACAGTTTTTTTTAAAAAAAATCCAGGTTTTTGAGGGTTTTGTGGTTCTTATGAAAAGACTAATGGTGGACCCATGAAAAGACTTTAATTCGAATTCATTCGCTTTGAAAAGACTATTGGTGGAACCATGAAGAGACCTTGCTCAATTTCAATTAGTTATAAGAAGACTAATAGTGGACCAGTGACAAGACATTGCTCGAGTGTAATTGGTTATGAAAAAATCGACCTGGATCCATGAAAAGAACATTGCTAAAATCCATCCATTTTCTTGGATCGAGCTAATTTTTTTTGTGAACTTTTGGTCCATATAAACTCCTTTGTGAATAATCTGAATTGAGTTAAATTCAGCACGTCTTAAAGTCCACATTAAGGCCTTTTCATAGCTCAAAAGAGTCGAATCTGCTCTCTTCTTAGTACATTTCAGTCGAGCATTACAGTTTCATAATTCTGTACCTAGACCTGGGAACCAAACGAACCTGATGATATGCCCTGAATCTGCTGTTATTGGACTCAAACGATACTTTTTGGGCTGAACAAATTTTATAGTTCATTGAGATTATCTGGTATAGCTTTAAACTCTTGACAAAATGCGATCAATTCAACCAACTTGAGCTTAGTTGAGCGTTTCTAGACATATTCTTTTTAGAAATTTAGCAAAATTCTTTAACTCCATAAAAACAATTGAATGTTTTTACAAAACTGTTTTAGCCATTCGTAGAATCGAGCACTAAAGCGCCGTCTGAAAATTGCAGCTCCAAAAAATAAAAAGCATTGAAATAATTCACTTGATCTAAGTAACTTTTTTCTTCTCAGCTGTCATTGCAAAATAGAAGAAAAATGTAAAATAAATTGTGAAAATTGTTGAACTCTTAGAACTGTTGAACTGTTAGGACCTGTTTTTCTTTTATATGTCAACATTTTTTCTGAAAAACTGGGAGGTGAAAATGCTATTGTTCAATTTGCGGATGACACTAGTATTATATGCAAACTTGAAAGTAAAAAAATATTCCGCTAAAACGTGAAAAAATAATACAACAAAGAGACAAACACCCGACAGAGAATCAACTCACTTTAAATGACGATAGAACAGAGATGTTTTTTTTGCAAATCATTCTAATTTGGATCCAGAGTTTACTTTTAAGGTGAAGTTATTAAACCAGCTCATGCTCGTTGTTATTTTGGAATCCAAATTAATTCAAACCTAACCTTTGAAAATCATCTGAACTCCGTTTCAACCAAAAGGCTAATGCAATTCAATCTTTGTGTTTTGTAAAAAATCAAATTGTTATAAAAGTAAGAGTTGATGTTTTCAAGTCAGTTTTACTATCTCATCTATTCATCAGTGGAGTATTCTTTCAAACTATTACAGCAAAAAACTTCAACTGCATAATTGGGAAAATTAGAAAATTAATTGGGGAATAAAAGTTTGTTATCTTCGACAAAAATTTGACCACTCCACTGACCTTCTAATTAAGGATTGTATATTGCAAGCCAGATTGTTTATCTCAAAAGTTAGCCTAATGAAGCTACAAACAGATATAGGACACTGGGAAACATCCAAAAATTTGAAAACGTTTATTGGTCTCCAAAACGCTAGACATAACAAGAGAACAAATCAAAGTATTTTAAAAAAGAGAACGAAAGGGATTTGGATTTAAAAAAACTTCGATCTTGAAAAGGGTTCAGGATTGGAACAAATTTCCCTCTTCAATAAGAACCTTTAACAGTAAAACTTGCTGTTTTAACCGACTTTTTGCTCGGTTAAGCACAAGAATGTACCCGTTAATAAGGAGGTCAATTACGTATTGCAAACACTTGAACAAGGTTAGACACTTGAACGAATTGAAAAAGGAAAAGTTAAAATTAAACCTGTTTGTCAAAAAACTATGATCTATGATGTATAGAAACGTCTGTGATTTCCAATCAACAATATAATATCTCACTAGTCTTTCTATTAAAGTTAGAAATGAGGTCTTTAACTATTTATACTATTTAACTAGCTAATTATTTATCTTAAAAAGTTTTCACTACAAGGATTTTGAACAGCATTAAACTGCGCTTCATGGAAATTCGGAGAAACGTGTGTAGAGGGGTTGAATTATTTTGAGGAATTAATTACTTAAAAGCATGCAAAAAGTAAAATTAACCCATTTTCCCTGTTACCTACATCTTACCAAAGACCAAACCGACAAGACGCTATCGAAACTACGCGGGTGCGCTATTTTATTTTAACTTTTATTTAAAAATCAAAAATAAAAATTTATTCTACCTCATTCAACACGAAAACACCACAAAAAGTCCAACTTTATTCACATATCTTCTATATCGAAGACAGTTTAGCTTTAGTTGCGTCCCTCCTCTAACTATCCTGTAACTCTTTTTGTTTTGAATGGAAGTCACTTGAAGCCAACGCCATTGTTAAAACATAAAACATAAATGGAATTGGAAACCGCAAATTTTTCCTAATCGAAGAAATAATGCTCCGCCGATCATTTATCGGCCCGGGTTGACCCCATAATTCGAAAAGTTATAAAATTACAACTTCATATTATGGCGTCTATGAAAAGTTGTAATCCTAAAACTTTCATAAAATGAAAGTTGTAACTTAATAAATTTTTAGACAAATCAGGAAAGAGGCTAAAACAAAGAGCAAATAAACTGTTTCAAAAAATTAGTGAGCAGAAAATCGGAACCTATTATTTTTCAGTGATGCCGTAATTATGTAAAAGTTGTAGTCATAGAACTTCGTACAAAAAGAAAATTTTTTTCCAAACTAAAATTTAGACATCACAAGTGTGCGATCTTTCGGAAATTGCCTATTCTACACTCAGCTAAAATTTGAGCCTCAGATCACAATGTTTTGCATTATTTTATGGAAAAGTGGTAGTCATAATACTTCATAAAGCAAAAAAATTAGAGTGCTTATTAACTGCCGATTTTAATGTAATGCATAACTTGATGACGTTTTTTGATGCTTTTTGGCTTTTTTGAAATGCCTGTTGAGGTATGTGAACCCTATTTATAATTCACTGTAATTGGAGTCAGTGAAACAGCTGATTTCAAAAGGGAAAAATAGTATAAACCATATTAAACACCAAGCCTGAAGTCCCTGGAGGCCGTTTTTATCACCTTTTATGCAATATGAAATAAAAAAATTTTCTAAATCTTTTCTCTGGAAATTGGTGATTTTTTTTAATACATTATCATCCATAACGTTCACATAAATTTTACTATTTGGGGCTGAGAGAAAAACTGTTTTTTTTTCGCAAAAAATTTTGGCCCCAATTTTTTTTTAGTTTTGAGAAGTGTTCTGGCCTCAATAGGAGTGCCGTTCTGCTATACAACGCTTTTTGAAAGGGTTGTAATACTAATAAATCTGATCACTTATTGTTTTCAACATGAATTGAAAACTTTTGAGATTCTGGGTCATAATCTTTACCTGATTGTCTCGAAAGATAATACTGATAATGTAATATAAATTTATGAACAGAATCTGTGGTTAGAATTAAAATGATCTATAAATGAGTTCTCCAGAAGCAATGCCTTTTCAACCTATCTTTCCTCAAACCAATTTCCACACTTTTTATTCTAGCACTAGATCTTGCAAGAGGGCAGTAACGCGCCTAAACGGTCAAAAAGTGGCCATTTGTTTTGCTTCGGACAATTTTACTAATAGGCATTCTCAGAAAAAGTATGAATGGATGCTACATTTTAACAACAAGTAATTCGAAACGGCTACTATTTAACAAATTATCACTGCCATATACAATTTAAATAAAAAACATCAAGTTATTGTTAAGCAAAACGTAAGATTTTGGTTTCGGAGTTTTTTTTGTGTTAGATCGAACGCAACTTGTTTCTTAAAAGCGATTGTTCTGGTATGCGAACCATATTTATCATTCAATACGATTGGAGTCAGTGAAACAGCTGATTTCAAATCTAAAAATATTATAAACCATATTGAACACCAAGCCTCAAGTCCCTGGAGGCCTTTTTATCACGTTTTAGGGGTTCTGCTAAACTAGCCAGATGTGATGTATGTAATTTGAAATAAAAAAATTTTTAAAACCTTTTCTCTGGAAATCGGTGTTTTTTTAAATACATTATCATCCATAACGTTCACATAAATTTTTCTATTTGGGGCTGAGAGAACAACTGTTTTTTCGCAAAAAAATTTTGCCCCAATTTTTTTCAGTTTTGAGCAGTGTTTTGGCCTCAATAGGAGTGCCGTTCTGCTATACAACGCTTTTTGAAAGGGTTGTAATGCTAATAAATCTGATCACTTATTGTTTTCAACATGAATTGAAAACTTTTGAGATTCTGGGTCAGAACCTTTAACTGATTGTCTCGAAAGATAATACTGATAATATAATATAAATTTATGAACAGAATCTGTGGTTAGAATTAAAATTATCTATAAATGAGTTCTCCAGAAGCAATGCCTTTTCAACCTATCTTTCCTCAAACCAATTTCCACACTTTTTAATCTAGCACTAGGTCTTGCAAGAGGGCGGTAACGCGCCTAAACGGTCAAAAAGTGGCCATTTGTTTTGCTTCGGACAATTATACTAATAGGCATTCTCAGAAAAAGTATGAATGGATGCTACATTTTAACAACAAGTAATTCGAAACGGCTACTATTTAACAAATTATCACTGCCATATACAAGTTAAATAAAAACATCATGTTATTGTTAAGCAAAACGTAAGATTTTGGTTTCGGAGTCTTTTTTGTGTTAGATCGAACGCAACTTGTTTCTTAAAAGCGATTGTTCTGGTATGCGAACCATTATTATCATTCAATACGATTGGAGTCAGTGAAACAGCTGATTTCAAAACTAAAAATATTATAAACCATATTGAACACCAAGCCTCAAGTCCCTGGAGGCCTTTTTATCACGTTTTAGGGGTTCTGCTAAACTAGCCAGACGTGATGTATGCAATTTGAAATAAAAAACTTTTTAAAATCTTTTCTCTGGAAATCGGTGTTTTTTTTAAAATACATTATCATCCATAACGTTCACATAATTTTTTCTATTTGGGGCTGAGAGAAAAACTGTTTTTTCGCAAAAAATTTTTCCCCCAATTTTTTTCAGTTTCAGCAATGTTCTGGACTCAATTGGAGTAGCGTTCTGCTATACAACGCTCTTTTCAAGGGTTGGAAAACTAATAAATCTGATCATTTATGGTTTTCAACTTGAACTGAAAAGTTTGAGATTTTGGATCAAAATCAATACCTGATTGTCTCGAAAGATATTACTGATAATGTAATATAAATTTATGAACAGAATCTGTGGTTAGAATTAAAATTATCTATAAATGAGTTCTCCAGAAGCAATGCCTTTTCAACCTATCTTTCCTCAAACCAATTTCCACGCTTTTTAATCTAGCACTAGATGTTGCAAGAGGGCAGTAACGCGCCTAAACGGTCAAAATGTGGCCATTTCTTTTGCTTCGGACAATTTTACTAATAGGCGTTCTCAGAAAAAGTATGAATGGATGCTACATTTTAACAACAAGTAATTCGAAACAGCTACTATTTAACAAATTATCACTGCCATATACAAGTTAAATAAAAAAACATCATGTTATTGTTAAGCAAAACGTAAGATTTTGGTTTCGGAGTCTTTTTTGTGTTAGATCGAACGCAACTTGTTTCTTAAAAGCGATTGTTCTGGTATGCGAACCATTATTATCATTCAATACGATTGGAGTCAGTGAAACAGCTGATTTCAAAACTAAAAATATTATTAACCATATTGAACACCAAGCCTCAAGTCCCTGGAGGCCTTTTTATCACGTTTTAGGGGTTCTGCTAAACTAGCCAGACGTGATGTATGCAATTTGAAATAAAAAACTTTTTAAAATCTTTTCTCTGGAAATCGGTGTTTTTTTTAAAATACATTATCATCCATAACGTTCACATAATTTTTTCTATTTGGGGCTGAGAGAAAAACTGTTTTTTCGCAAAAAATTTTCCCCCCAATTTTTTTCAGTTTCAGCAATTTTCTGGACTCAATTGGAGTAGCGTTCTGCTATACAACGCTCTTTTCAAGGGTTGGAAAACTAATAAATCTGATCATTTATGGTTTTCAACTTGAACTGAAAAATTTGAGATTTTGGATCAAAATCAATACCTGATTGTCTCGAAAGATATTACTGATAATGTAATATAAATTTATGAACAGAATCTGTGGTTAGAATTAAAATGATCTATAAATGAGTTCTCCAGAAGCAATGCCTTTTCAACCTATCTTTCCTCAAACCAATTTCCACACTTTTTATTCTAGCACTAGATCTTGCAAGAGGGCAGTAACGCGCCTAAACGGTCAAAAAGTGGCCATTTGTTTTGCTTCGGACAATTTTACTAATAGGCATTCTCAGAAAAAGTATGAATGGATGCTACATTTTAACAACAAGTAATTCGAAACGGCTACTATTTAACAAATTATCACTGCCATATACAATTTAAATAAAAAACATCAAGTTATTGTTAAGCAAAACGTAAGATTTTGGTTTCGGAGTTTTTTTTGTGTTAGATCGAACGCAACTTGTTTCTTAAAAGCGATTGTTCTGGTATGCGAACCATTATTATCATTCAATACGATTGGAGTCAGTGAAACAGCTGATTTCAAAACTAAAAATATTATAAACCATATTGAACACCAAGCCTCAAGTCCCTGGAGGCCTTTTTATCACGTTTTAGGGGTTCTGCTAAACTAGCCAGACGTGATGTATGCAATTTGAAATAAAAAACTTTTTAAAATCTTTTCTCTGGAAATCGGTGTTTTTTTTAAAATACATTATCATCCATAACGTTCACATAATTTTTTCTATTTGGGGCTGAGAGAAAAACTGTTTTTTCGCAAAAAATTTTTCCCCCAATTTTTTTCAGTTTCAGCAGTGTTCTGGACTCAATTGGAGTAGCGTTCTGCTATACAACGCTCTTTTCAAGGGTTGGAAAACTAATAAATCTGATCATTTATGGTTTTCAACTTGAACTTAAAAGTTTGAGATTTTGGATCAAAATCAATACCTGATTGTCTCGAAAGATATTACTGATAATGTAATATAAATTTATGAACAGAATCTGTGGTTAGAATTAAAATTATCTATAAATGAGTTCTCCAGAAGCAATGCCTTTTCAACCTATCTTTCCTCAAATCAATTTCCACGCTTTTTAATCTAGCACTAGATGTTGCAAGAGGGCAGTAACGCGCCTAAACGGTCAAAATGTGGCCATTTCTTTTGCTTCGGACAATTTTACTAATAGGCATTCTCAGAAAAAGTATGAATGGATGCTACATTTTAACAACAAGTAATTCGAAACGGCTACTATTTAACAAATTATCACTGCCATATACAAGTTAAATAAAAAAACATCATGTTATTGTTAAGCAAAACGTAAGATTTTGGTTTCGGAGTCTTTTTTGTGTTAGATCAAACGCAACTTGTTTCTTAAAAGCGATTGTTCTGGAATGCGAACCATATTTATCATTCAATACGATTGGAGTCAGTGAAACAGCTGATTTCAAAACTAAAAATATTATAAACCATATTGAACACCAAGCCTCAAGTCCCTGGAGGCCTTTTTATCACGTTTTAGGGGTTCTGCTAAACTAGCCAGACGTGATGTATGCAATTTGAAATAAAAAAATTTTTAAAATCTTTTCTCTGGAAATCGGTGTTTTTTTAAAATACATTATCATCCATAACGTTCACATAAATTTTTCAAATTTTTCTATTTGGGGCTGAGAGAAAAACTGTTTTTTTTTCGCAAAAAAAAATTGGCCCCAATTTTTTTCAGTTTCAGCAGTGTTCTGGCCTCAGTAGGAGTGGCGTTCTGCTATACAACGCTCTTTTCAATCGTTGGAAGACTAATAAATCTGATCATTTTTTGTTTTCAACTTGAATTGAAAAGTTTGAGATTTTGTATCAAAATCGATAACTGATTTTTTCAAATGATATTAATGATAAATTAAACTGGATTTGTGCTTTAGGAACAATATTGTTTTACCTATGTTACCTCACACCGATTTCCACACTTTTTATTCCAACACTAGATGATGCGAGAGGGCAGTAACGCGCCTAAACGTTCAAAAAGTTGAAATTGTTTTGCTTTGCACAATTCTATAAACAGAAACGTTTAGAAAAAGTTTAAATGAATGGTGCTTTTTAACTAAAAGTAATTCGAAACGGCTAATTTTTAGGAAGAAATTATCAGTGCCTTAAACAATTTTAGTATTGTGCGTTATGCAATAACTTAGTATAGCGCGTTATTCAAAAACTAAGATTTTAGTTTCTAAGACCTTTATATTTTAGATAAAATTCAATTTGTTATTTAAAAGCATTTGCTCTGGTATATGAACCCTATTTATAAATCAATATTATTGGTGTCAGTGAAACAGCTGAATTCAAAAAGAAAAATACGTTAAGCCATATTAGACATCAAGCCTGAGGTCCCCCGAGACCTTATTATTACGTTTTAGGGTAACTGCTATGCTAACCAGACGTAATTTAAGCCATTTGAAAAAAAAATTGTTAAATCTTTTTTCTGGAACTCGGTGTTTTACATTTATCATCGCCCGTAACGTTCACAAAAAATTTTCTATTTGGGCCTGAGAGAAAAACCTTTTTTAAAAAAAAAATTTTCCGGCCCCATTGTTTTTAGTTTTAGCAGTCTTTTAGCCTCAGTAGGAGTGCCGTTATGCTATAAAACGCTCTTTGCAAGGGTCGCAAGACTAATGAATCGGATCATTTATGATTTTCAACGTGAATAGTAAAATTTGAGATAATGGATCATAATCGGTACCTGATTTTCTAAAATGATAATTGTTGGCGCCACTTCAGATCAGCTAGAAAATCCATCAGACAGCGAGCGATAACTTTTGAAACTGAAAAAACTTAGAATTAGTCAAAAGTCAAAAATGGTCAAAAATGAAAAATTTTACAAGTTGGGACCGAAAATCTGTAACCCCCCCGATCTTGGGTAGGCAAAACCCGAGCAACCCGAGGTTATGGCATACGGTTAGGGTTACCTCTAAGCTATCCATGGACCCAATGAACGTTATTGCATCAGACCTACAAGTGTGGCTATTAGCACTTATATGGTGCAAAATTGGCCTATTTCAATATTTTGTTATTTATTGGTAAACTTTTAAATTGTTTACTTTATGACCCTTTAGATGATCATTAAAGGTGAAATACCGTACATTCGAGGCATTTAGAGCCACGTAATAACCATCCGTGCTTATGTCAACAAAAGTAAATATTGCAGTAATTTGACATTTACTATGTAAACAATGACCTAAATCATTTTCTTGATTAACCAATCAGAAACAAGTAATGATGATGTTGTAATTGATAAATATTTGATTATTTACTTTAACCCAATTGTTTGAATAGTGAAGTCGAATTGTATTCAGAACCATTAGAAACTGTTACCAGGCGCAGTTGGCTCTCAGATAGACAAAAAATTGATTCTTTTACAACTTTAGTCTTTTTGCTAAGTTTTGCTAGATCTTAAGATCTTGCGAGTTCTAAGTTAGTTGAGCTTACTTGACGAGGAGTTTGCAACAATACTAGCTACCGGTTGAAGCCTTAAAATTTTCAGCACGAGATTGAACATAGATTATCACTTAGGATTTTCTTAACTTCAATCAACAAAATTAAAGTTACAGTCCTTTAAATACGTCCGAAAGACTAATTATTTCTGCGAGATTGCTAGTCAATCGAACCCAGTGAAGAACCAGGCCGGCGTAAAATTCGAGAACCAGGCTGTGATATATCGGTTCCGCTGATATTCGTGAGCAGCCGCAACATTTGGTCCCCCGACCCGGACAACAACAACAGTAGTGACTCGAACAACAACGAATCTTCGAATGAACCTGGTGGACCAAAACAAAACCAGCAACGATGGCCTGCAAAAGTCCCAACAGACACTGGAAGACAGCTGATTGGAAGGCAAGTGGTCAACTCAAGATTTTAGAGAAAGAGCAAGCTGACCTACTCAAGTCCTTCTCCAGACACCTCAACAAGCTAGAAGACTACCTGACACAAAACAAAACAATGACAGCCGAAGGTGCTTATCGATGTTTCTTCGAGACGTACGACAACTTGGAAGACAACCGACAACAGCAGAGGTTACTATTAAAACCAAAGTATTTTGAAAGCTTTGACAATGACACCAAGCGTATGTTAGAAGAAAAGAGTAAAGTTTTGCGATGGGTAGTTGACAAAGTACCAGATCTTCGAGACATTGAAGATTGTCGCGCAGTAGTCGTCGACGACCGGGAAGACACATTGAGATGGTACAAATTATTGGCAGATTATGTTCCAATCGGGGACCAATTGTCAGAATTCGAAAAGAAATTGAAAGCAGAAAATTTAAGCGAATCCGAAAAACAGATACTGTGTGATCAGGCGGAACGATTATTAGAAAAGCTAGATAAAATTTTCGCAGAATCTCTTCGAATTTTGAAAACAGAAGCTTGTCCCCAGGTATTTGCGGGTTTCAGTATTGCTAGGAGTCACTATCAAGACCTGATCAAACAACACAGGCTCAGCAAGGATTGTGGAAACCAAACATCGTTAGTGTCAACTACAGCGACTGGTGACAAAGTCCCAAACGTTGAAACTATAATTGATACAGGAAATGGAGCAATAGAAAACGCTGAGGAGAACGCGGAGGTCTCTTCCAAGCATTCTGCTACACATGGAAGCATAAAACAACACAGTATTGCCAACTCGCGATCATCAAAGGAGCGACAGATCGAAGAAATGGAGCTCGAAAACCTAAAAGCAAAGAAAGAAACAGAACAACAACTGCAAGAGCAACAGTTGGAGTTACAGCAGGAGCGTGAAGAAATAGAACTTCGTCGCCAACAAGATGAGTTACCTTTACAACAGCAACAACAACAACAACAACAAGAATTACGTCTAAAGATGCAACAACAAGAAGATGAACTGCGTCTTCGACAGCATGAGCGAGCACTTGAAAACAAAAGAAAGAAAGCAGAGGAAGAAGAAGAAGATAGACGTATTAAACTTGAGCTGATTAAAGGAAGCTCAAGAGCATCTGGATCAGTGGCAGATGAGATAGAAAGTGTTGGATCAAAACAAAATCACGAATGAACAGCCGGGTGGGCAGAATCAGTGGCTCAACATTCTGTCCCTAGACGGCCACTATCTCCAAATGTTGTTATCGACCCTCCAACGAATGTCATCAAGGACAGAGCCGCCAAACATTTCAGCACTTACCTGAGAACTAACCCGCTGTTCCAACCAGGCAAAAGACTTTTCTCAACGCAACTGGCTGAACCCAGCATTCTCAAGGAACCAGAAATCCCTAAACCAATTAGAGTAACGGACCCACCAACACAGCCGTTGACACGGACGACGTTTCACAAGCAGGGAACGTCAGCAGTTCAAGACAGAAACAGGAGTCAGAGTCCCATTAACAACCTTCGAAACAGGTCTGCCGAGAGCAGAACCAGGAGCACAATGAATCACACCACTCCCCAAGTCATCTACCAACCAGTACCAAGCAGTGGTGCTAGTGGCTTGCCAAAACTAAAACTGACTGAGTTTTCACGAGATCCTCTGGAGTGGCCAGAGTGGTCAGGTCTCTTTGATGTTGTTGTTCATCAAAAGCCAATCAGCGATACAGAAAAGATTCAATACCTCAAGACCTGTTTCACGGGTCAAGAAAAAGCAGCAATATCGGGAATGGGATTCAGCTTGCAATCATACTATCATGCTTGGGATATACTCTTTGAGAAGTATGGCAGATCAGATGTCATTGTCAATGCTCAATTCAAGAAAATACATACTCCTCCTCCAATTCGACACGAAGATTCTACGAGCATCGTGAGATTTGCAAATGTGGTTACAAATGTAGTGAACACCTTGACTCAACTTGGATACACATCAGACCTGGAAGCAGAAGCAGGGCTAAGTTCAACAACGAGAAAACTTTCTCCTCAACTGAGAGAACAGTGGTTGCAGTATATGCAAGATCGTCGACTACTGAGAGGCAACCTGATTGTTTTCAAAGAGTGGCTTGCCTCCAAAGCTGTTATTCATGAGAACTTAATAGCACAGAAATCGTCGTTTGACAGAAACAAATTTAAAAGCCGTGATAAACCGAAGACGAGTACCTTTGCTTCACACGCTGAAGAGTCAAGCAAACCCAAGAATCTCGAATGTACCTTCAAAGACGGACAACACCCCATTTGGACAGGTGAAAAATTCAAATCAATGAAAGTAACTGAACGACGAGAGCATGTCCAGAAGCTCCGACTGTGTTTCAATTGTTTGAAACCAGGTCACTTGTTGAAGGACTGCAGAAGCAGGACATGCAGTGTACCCAGCTTTGGAAGGCGGCACAACAGGCTTTTGCACAGCGAACTACCGAAGAAGGAAACTACAAAGAATGTCTCAGATGCTTCAACTGCAGTAGCAACTAACATCACCCAAGGAGGACTCCCAGTGGTACGAATCAAGCTGACAAGCAGAGACTTAAGCCTAAATGTACTAACAATGTGCGATTCGGGATCTTCAATCTCATTTGTGGACAAATCAGTGGTGTCAAAACTCCAACTCCAAGGCCGAAAAGCATCTCTATCAGTAGCAGGGATCCATGGCTCACAAGATGTCAAGACGGAAATAGTGCCGATAGCTGTTTCAGCGCATGAGAAGTCTCGACCATTGACAACAGTGCAATTCTATGAGCACGAGAAACTGAAGTTGGGTGACCAGATTGTGGAGCTGCAAGAGTTGAAAGACCGCTACCCACATTTGAGGAATTTGACAGATCAGAGCTACAATCTAAACGATGTTCAAGTGATTCTTGGACCAGACTGTTACGACATTTATCACCCTTTTGAATTCAAAAAGTCAGAAGACAAAGCTGCACCTCTGGCTGGGCCTTAAGGGGTCCGCTACCAGCGAAGCAGGCAGCAACTTTTGCCACAACAGCAACACCAATTGCAAGCTACGCGATTCAACGGTGAAAGATATGAAGTAGGACTTCTGTGGCGAGAGGACGAAGTGAAGTTACCAAACAACTTCTACTCTGCATTAGTCAGCTCAAGTCCCTGGAACGGCGCCTGCAGAAAAACGAAACACTAAAGAAGCGGTACCAAGAAACCATTGACACAGATGTCTAAGCTGGATACGTTCGGAAAGTAGATCAAGCCGAACTGAATGAAACCAAAGACAAACTGCAATGGTAATTACCACATCAACCTGTCATAAACCCGCATAAACCCGAAAAAGTCAGAAGAGTATGCAACGCAGCAGCAAAGTATCAAGGTGTAGCCCTGAACGACAAACTTCTATCTTGACCAGACATGCTGCAGAGTTTGATCGGAATCATATTTCGCTTCCGAGAACACCAAATTGCTTTATCAGCCGACATAGAAGCAATGTTCCTTCAAGTTGCTGTCCCGAGCGATGACAACCGATGTTTATAATTCCAGAGTAAGTCCAGAGCAGAGAATAGAAGTCTATGAGTATACACGACACGTTTTTGGGGCGAAAAGCTCGCCGACTTGTGCAAATTACGCTTTGCATCAAGTGGCGAAAGATAATGCAGTCAACAACGAAAGTGTTGTCAGAACGGTTCAGCGAAACTTTTACATGGAAGACTTCCTAAAGTCAGTCAGAACCCCTCAAGAAGCAATCGAAATCTACCAGAAGGTCAGAGACATCCTCATCAAAGGTGGATTCAATTTGACGAAATGGATTACAAGTGACGATGAAGTCAAGACACAGACAGTCTCATAGTCTGTCAGGGAACTGAGCAAGAATTTCCAGCAAAAATAACTCGGAGAATTGTCCTATCCTTTGTCTCAGCAGCGTTCGACCCACTTGGGATATGTTCACCCTTCACCATACGAATGCGGTTTCTACTCAAAAGCATTTGGGCGTAAATGGGACAAGCATGGGACAAAGAGTTGTCAGCAGAACACTCAAAACTGTTCAGTGATTGGTGCTCTGAGTTGATAGAAATAAGAAGGATGTCAATAAACTATTTTGAAAACGGATGCTCAAACCTGAGACTTCACATCTTTACAGATGCATCAGAGGAAGCGATGTGCATCGTGGCACATCTGCAAGACATAACAACGTTGAAACTCACCCATGTGACAGGGAAATGCCGTGTGGCACCCATCAGACATATGACGATACCGAAACTAGAACTTCAAGCCGCAGTCTACGGAGTTCGTCTCAGAAATCAGATACTCAATGATCTTGATGTCAGAATCGACAAAATCTATCATTGGACCGACTCATCAACAGTGCTACAGTGGATACAGGCAGCGCACAAGAAACAACAAGTGTTCGTTGCTAACAGAGCAGCGGAAATACTGGAAAACTCATCGATGGATCAATGGAGACACGTCAAAGGTGTCGAAAACCCTGCCGACATCGGAACCCGAGGAATGACCATGGAAGGGCTCAAGGAGTCCCTATGGCTAAACGGGCCGGCATGGCTCCAGGCAGATGAAGAAAAGTGGCCAAAGCCGTGTTGCCAAGAGAACGAACTCGAACCTGAGCAAGTTATGAGTACTGTAGCAACAGAAAATAAACTAGACCAACTGTTTGATTGGAGACGATACAGTACCTTCAACCGAATTAGACACTTCATGGCCTACTGCATGAGGTTCACGACGAAGCAGAAGGGTACCCTGAAAGCAGACGAAATTCATCAAGCCGAGCAAATACTTTTTCGATTTGATCAAAACGAAAGCTTCCCGAATGTTTCGAAGTCTATAGCAAGCAGCAAAGAAATCTCCAAAACATTGAACATTGCGAAATTGTCACCCTTCAAATAGGAAGATGGAACAATTAGAGTGAAAGACAGGCTGAAGCATTCAAAACTTGTTTACAATGCAAAACACCCAATATTGTTAACAGCAAAACACCCAGTTGTACAACTTCTGTTGGAGAAAGCGCATCGAACATGCTTCAACAAGAATAATGGATCATCGGGCTGAGGATGAATGCATTAAGGAAAATCAAGTCGAGATGTATCAAATGCAGACACAGAAACGCCAACCCGATTCATCCACCGATGGCAGATCTACCCCGAGAACGACTTGATGTGTTCCCATTCACTCATACCGGAGTCGACTACTTCGGACCCTTCGAAGTCAAGTTCCTACGAAGTATCTTGAAGAGATGGTGCCGCCTCTTCACTTACCTGACAACGAGAGCAGTACACATCGAAGTTGCACAGTCATTTGACACCGAGTCATGTCTAGCTGCAGTGACAAGATTCATTGCAAGACGTGGCTACCCAAGTACCATCATCAGTGACAACGGAACAAATTTTTTGGAGCAGCCAATGAGTTGAAATTATTCATGAACGAGTGGGACAAATCAAAGATTGAGAGTGACTTAGCACAGAAAAAGATTGTTTGGAAATTTAATCCTCCCGGAGCTCCTCACTTTGGTGGAATCTGGGAAAGACTGGTTCAAAGTTGCAAGAAGGTCATGATTGCAATCTTGGACAACAGAAGCCTCACCGACGAGGTACTCAGCACAACAATGTGTCTTCTAGAGCAGATTCTCAATGCAAGACCACTGACAGCAGTAAGTGACGACCCTGAAGATTTGACAGCACTCACACCTATTAATTTCTTGCTAGGACGAGAGAGCGCGAGTGCACCTTTCGTGCCATCCAGTGAACGCTAATATGATCTGAGAAAATCATTCAAAAAGGCTCAAGCATATGCCGACATGATCTGGAAAAGATGGACTCTTGAATATCTTCCACAATGGAACCAGAGATCGAAGTGGTCAAAAGAACATGTGCGAAACCTGAAAGAAGGCGAATTAGTGTGGCTAGTAGATGACTCTGTGAAACGCTGTGAAAACAAACTTGGACGAATCATTGAGATCTTCACTGGCAACGATGGAGTTGTGAGATCAGCGAGAGTCAAAATGGCACATGGAGAGCAAAACCGGCCAGTCGTGAAGTTAGCGCGAGTATTCTACGATGGTGTTTCCGAGATCGAAAACAGTGCCGGCGATGTTGGCGCCACTTCAGATCAGCTAGAAAAGCCATCAGACAGCAGGAAATAACTTTTGAAACTGAAAAAACTTAGAATTTGTCAAAACTCAAAAATGGTCAAAAATGAAAACTTTTACAAGTTGGGATCGAAAATCTGTAAACCCCCCCGATTTTGGGTAGGCAAAACCCGAGCAACCCGAGGTTATGGCATAAGGTTAGGGTTACCTCTAAGCTATCCATGGACCCAACGAACGTTATTGCATCAAACCCACAAATGTGGCTATTAGCACTTATATGGTGCAAAATTGGCATTTTTCAATATTTTGTTATTTATCGGTAAACTTTTTAAATTGTTTATTTTATGATACTTTAGATGATCATTAAAGGTGAAATACCGTACATTCGAGGCATTTAGAGCTACGTAATAACCATGCGTGCTTATGTCAACAAAAGTAAATATTGCAGTAATTAGCAGCTATGTAAACGATGACCTAAATCATTTTCTTGATTAACCAATCAGAAACAAGTAATGATGATGTTGTAATTGATAAATATTTGATTATTTACTTTAACCCAATTGTTTGATTAGTGAAATCGAATTGTATTTAGAACCATTAGAAACTGTTACCAAGAGCAGTTGGCTCTCAGATAGACTAAAATTTGATTCTTTTACAACTTTAGTCTTTTTGCTAAGTTTTGCTAGATCTTAAGATCTTGCGAGTTCTAAATTAGTTGAGCTTACTTGACGAGGAGTTTGCAACAATACTAGCTACCGGTTGAAGCCTTACAAACTTCAGCACGAGATTGAGCCTAGATTATCACTTAGGATTTTCTTAACTTCAATCAACAAAATTAAAGTTACAGTCCTTTAAATACGTCCGAACGACAATTTATTTCTGCGAGATTGTTAGTCAATCGAACCCAGTGAAGATCCAGGCCAGCGTAAAACTCGAGAACCAGGCTGTGATATATCGGTTCCGCTGAGATTCTTGAGCAGCCGCAACAATAAAACTGATAAGATAAATTGGTTTTGTGATTAGAATATGTGCGGAGGGTTAATATGAACTTTTTTTTGATACTTTTAGGAACAATATTGTTTTACCTATCTTACCTCAAACCGATTTCCACAAATTTTATTCCAACACTAGATGTTGCAAGAGGGCAGTAACGCGCCTAAACGGTCAAAAACTGGCAATTGTTTTGCTTCACACAATTCTACAAACAGGAAGGTTTAGGAAAAGTTTGAATAATGGTGCATTTTAACTAAAAGTAATTCGAAGCGGCTGATTTTTAAGAAATTGTCAGTGCCATATACAAATTTAGAATAAAAAACGTCATGTTATTGTTATGTAAACCTACGTTTTAGCTTCTGCGTCCTTTATGTGTTAGATAAAACCCAACTTGTTATTTAAAAGCTATTTTTCCGGTATATGAACCCTATTTATAATTCAATATGATTGGGGTCAGTGAAAAAGCTGATTTCAAAAAGAAGAATAGTTTAAACCATATTAAACACCAAGCCTGAGGTCCCCGGAGGCCTTATTATTACGTTTTAGGGTTTCTGCTATGCTAACCAGACGTGATTTAAGCCATTTGAAAAAAAGTTTGTTAAGTCTTTTCTCTGGAACTTGGTGTTTTAAATACATCATCAACCGTAACGTTCACAAGAAAATTATTATTTGGGCCTGAGAAAAAAATTATTTTGGCAAAAACTTTTGGGCCCCATTTTTTAGCTTCAGCAGTGTCTTAGCCTCAGTAGGAGTGCCTTTCTGCTATACAACGCTCTTTGCAAGGGTTGGAAGACTAATAAATCGGATCTTTTATGCTTTTCAACCCCAATTGAAAAATTTCAGATATTGGATAATAATCGATACCTGATTTATTCAAATGATATTACTGATAAGATAAATGGATTTGTGAACAGAATATGAATATGCGCGGAGAGTTAATATGAACTTTTTATTAGCTATTTGGGAACAATATTATTTACCTATCTTACCTCAAACCCTTTTGGACACTTTTTACTCCAACACTAGATGTTGCAAGAGGGCAGTAACGCGCCTAAACGGTCAAGAAGTGTTAAATTGTTTTTCTTCGCACAATTCTAAAAAGAAGAACTTTCAGAAAAAGTATGAATGGATGGTGCTTTTCAAAAAAACTTATTGTTTCAAAACAGCTATTTTTTAACAAATTATTAGTGCCTTGTACCGGCTTAGTCAAGTAAATTGTCTTCTTTTTGTTATCCAAAACATAGGCTAGCATTTTAAGAGTAATATTATATTATTTTATGTAATATGTAACCCGACTTGAATCTTAAAGGACATTTTTCTGGTATGTTAACCCTATTTATGATTTAATGTGATTGGAGTCATTGAAACAGCTAATTTGAAAAGTGAAAAATTGTTTAAACCATATGTCTCTGGAGGCCTTTTTATAACGTTTTTTGGTCGACAAACCACGCAAAGGGCTAAAGTAAAGAGAATATAAAGTGTTTCAAAGAATTAGTGAGTAAAAAATTGGAAACTATTGTTTTTCAGTGATACCGTATTTATAAAAAGATTGTAGTCATAGAACTTCATACACAAATTTTTTTGCCAACCTAAAGATTAGACATCACAAGTGAGCTGTCTTTTGGAAATTTCCTGTTCTACACTCAGCCGAAAACTGAGCTTCTGATCACAAATATTTTTATTATTTTATGGAAAAGTTGTAGTCATAAAACAAACTTCAAATTGCAAAAATAAACTAGAGTTCTTTTTAACTTCTCTTATTACTGTAATCTGTAACTTGATGAAGTTTTTTGATTCCTACTGGCTATTTTGAGTTGCTAGTTGAGCTATGTGAGCCCTATCTGTAATTCACTGTATTGGATCAGTAAAATTTTAACAATCGTACCTCAAACTGATAACCACAATTTTCATTCCTACCCTAGATGTTACAAGAGGGCCGTAACGCATTTAAACCGTCAAAGAATGCAGTTTAATTAGCTTTGCAAAATTGTATAAACAAGAAATTTAAACAATAACTTGAATGGGTAAGGCATTTTAACGAAAAATAATTCAAAACAGCTACTTTTTACCTATTTATCAGTGTCATGTACAGGTTAAGTCTCCACAAAACGCCATTTTATTGTTATGCAAAACGTATGATTTTGGTTTCTGCGTCTTTTAGGTGTTATTTCAATTTGCTATTTAAGGTAGATTATAATGGTAATTGAACCCTCTTTATTATTCAGTGTGATTGGAGTCAGTGATACAGCTAATTTCGAAAGAGAAATAACACATCTTAAACACAAAGCAGGAAGAAATTAGAGACCTTATTATTGCGTTTTTTTGGGTGCCCACAAAAAAGAAAAGGACTGAAATCAAGCGTAAATAAGGTTTTTCAAATATTTAGTCCGCAAGAAATTGGAAACTGTTTATTTTCAGTGAAACCCCAATTGTGAAAAAAATTTAGACATAGAACTTCACACAAAGAAAAATTTTTTGCCAATCTAATAATAATGTTCACACTGGTTGGTTGTGTGGGAAATTGCTTGTTCTACAGTCAGTTG
>NW_027452312.1:0-30212 GCF_964194025.1 Convolutriloba macropyga
TTTCTGCTCTGTAAAATGAACGGAGGATTTGAAAAGCAAAATGATATTTAAAATGGAGTTTTGATTGAGCAATTCGAAGCATTTGGTCGTTTTTTTTATATATGCTACAATGTTACCCCATGAATGAGAAATTTGAAAAAATGTTAGCAATTCTTTGAATTTGTTTAGTGTTCTAGCATGTCCCATTTTCGTCTCTTCATTTTAAAAATTTTTTACAACTATAATTTTTAAATTCGTGCTTGCAGTCTATATTTAAATGACTATTTTTTTCCTTAAGAGTTATATTCGCCATCATGATTTTTTGAGCATGTAAAATATAAATTATTATCTCTTTATTTTGCAGGCAATCAAGTGATATTTCGTTGATAAATTACTAAGAAAAATCAGACAATTTTCAATACAATTCGGGAAGAAATTCAGACCAATTTTTCATTTTTTTATGGTTTGAGATATTGTTCCCAGCGTTGTTGCTTTGATTGTTTTATAAACAGGTAAAATAATTGAAAACCAAGTGATTAAATATACTTGAAACGGTAAAGATTGCACTTAAATTTACTCGCAGATTTTACTAATATTATTTCAATTATAAAAATAGAGCAGCAAAATCGAATTTAATAAACGCTTTGTTTTCCTAAATGTTAGCTAAGGGTTGAAAGCAGCTGAAATGTTTGCACTTTTTGTTCAATTGAAAAATCGTCATGGATCATGGATCTTTTTTGGTTTTTCCGTAGTAAATAGATTATTGTTGAAAAAGTTCTTCGTTGTAGATCTTGAATTTATTAACTTCAATAAAATTTTAGTAGTTGCTTTTCTTAGATTCCAACAATATAAAATTAAGTAAAAGTTACATAAGTAAAATTTAATAAGATTTTTTTAATTGAATTAGAATTTTCAACGAGCGATTGTTTGATCATATTGACCAATCAGAGAAGATCATTAACGTTCCATGCGTGCATATAGAATATTAAACCTAATAGAATAATCGAAATAGAAGCCTCGCGATTTCTTGTAAGCGAAATATAATTTGAAAAGAGTAAATTTCCAGCTGGTTGGAATTTTACTCTTGGGGGGGGGGGGATTTTTAATTTTTGAAAAGATCCTTGATTTCTACTAGTTGGTCAGTTCTTCTACAAATTTGAAATTCTCCCGCAGAATTATAATTTGTAAATTACCAGTTCTCAACAGATCATTGTTATTATAACTAGTTCAATTGGAATCATTGACTTAAGAAGTTCGAGGTATTATTTATGTTCTCGTTCAGCCTTTTTCATTGTGCTTATTCATTTCAGCATTTTGAATACCGTATATTTAATATTATGTCTATAAATTGGTGATATGCGTCGAACAGAATGCTATAGTGAAAAAGTAATTTTAGGGTGGAGTAAAACAAGAACAGCAGTGAAAACAACATTGTTTAAATTATAAAGGGATCCACTAAGGTTTCAAAGCTCTTTGTTTCGGAAATTGTTTTGACTACAGAAATTGGAAACGAATTAAATTTTTGCCCTTTTTTTCTCGGTTTGCAAAACTATTCCAACCAAAATCTTTGTTACTAAAATGTTATTCATTATTTTGGCGCTAATATTCATAGAAGTTTTGATCAGCATCACCCGACACTTTTTTCATTTTTCTCGTCGCGGTTTCAGATTTAGTACCAATTCCTTATATTGTTCTAATGTTTTTTGCTGCACAGCATTTCAGTTATTGACAAAAAGTTCGCCGCAATTACTCTAGAAATTTTAGATTCTTTAGACTATAAGTTTTTAACTACATGATAAATAGTTATCTCGAGAAAAAATTGAGAGAATAATTGAAACAAAAAATTAAGAAAGTTTCTGAGGGTTTTAAAAAATTGCTCTTAAAGCAGTCTTCATTCCCTCGAAGTGAGTGCACTTTGTTTTCCTTTATCGAACGCACTTACCTTGGTAATTAAGGATTATTTAATTGCAGAATTTTGAGTTTTTCCTCATTCCAGTTTTTTCTTAAGAACAAACTTAGTAACTTAATTAGCTAAATTGTATTTTAGTAAAATATTGTTGAAACGCATGACATGCATCTTGCATTGAAAATCAAAGAGAAAGGTTTTTGCGTCATTTTTAATTCTTTTTACTTATCTTTAAAGAAACTGCATAATATTTAACTTTAAAGAAGATGAAATTGAAGTTAAAAGTCAAACTGACGAATGTTAATTTTCTAGACAGCTTGACAGTTGACTTATAGATAGTTTTTTTTCAATTTATTAGAGCCAAATGTGTATGAGAGAACGTTTATTTTGTCGTTTTTATTTTTATTGGATTCCTTGCGCTGTCAAAAGATAACATGACTGTTCAATCTAATTGTCAATTTTGTCATTAAATGTTGTTTATATGGTATGCAAAATTTTAAAAAGGTCATGTACTATAACTTGAAAACGGCACGAAGCTAGTAACCGGTTGTAAAAAAACCAGCCCATTATTTATTTTCTATGTTCAACTGCTGATTGCTCCAATATTTGCACAATCTGGTTAGTCGGGCGGGACCTGATAAACTATTCAGAATTATGTATCAAGAACCATTTGTCTCCATTCTTTTTCTATCTTTCAAGTTACAAACGCTCATAATTTTTTAACCGTTAAATTGGTTTTCAAAAAATCTAGTCCCAAAACACTATCCAATTATAATTAAGAAATATAATTAGAAACCAAAAATCCCAAAAATTTTATGAAGGATGGATGGTTTTAACTTGTAAAACCAGTACAATGGTGTGATGTAGTATGGTGGGAATATGCATGGGGTGTGATGCATAATCAGCTCTGAAACGGGTTAAAAACAGCGTATTTTAGGCTGACAATCAGAGCTGAAACAAGCTGACAAGAGTTATAAGCTGACAAGAATTATATGCTTTTAAGCTGACAAGAGTTATAAAATAATGTTAATTAGGCTGATAATTGCGTGAAAATATTTATGGACAGATCAGAAACAGGATAAAATCAGAAATAAAATTTTTCTTTGGAAAAAAAGACTGACCAGTGTACATTTTAACATGAACAGAATCTGTACAAGTGTAAATATATAAATATATATATATATATATATATATATATATATATATATATGTATATATATATATATATATATATATATATATATATATAGATTTTGGATATAGAAAAGTTTAGTACTGCATTGCTCTGAGTGAGTGCTCAGTACGGTTGTTTTTTGACAGGTGAGGACACATTTGCAAAATTTTGCGATTTTCAAAAATTTCTTCATTACTATTGTTTTATTCTGATCAGAAAATACAGAAATCACACAGTATGTTCCGAAAAGTATTACAATAAAAATTTGATAAAATTTGTTTCTGAGTTTTGTCGGTACATAATGAGAGGTTAACTACCCTTAGGATACTCTCATTCAGTACTGATTTAAAGTTTTATTATTGAAATATAATGAATGAAAACTGCTTTACTATGGCACTAGGGCCCGGGCACTTATCATTAGGTTAGCGACTAGCTCATCTTTTAACCCATTTAATAAATCGAGAATTTGAAGTGCAGAAACAATTATTGGGTTTAACCGATGACGAATCAAATGTTCCGCATTTGTACTGAATCGTGTTTTTATTTTACTTGGCCGAAATCAACCCAACCCAAGTCCGTTTTTGTCATTTTTTTAAATGTTCGAGTATCCCTACAGAGATATTTTTTGATTTTTTTCTGAGTCAATCAAATGTAATTTACCGCAAAAAACTTGAAATTTGAGATTAAATTTATTTCGAAAAAGGTTTGGCGTGATTCGTAATTTGACTAAGCGTGTGCTTATTATAGAATAAAACTGGTATCAAGTACGATCTTCAAATTTTTAAGCTTTCAATTCCTAATCGAGTCCCTGAGTCCCAAAAAATAGTTTTTCGAACCGATAAAAAAGACTAAATTACATGCTTACTTCGTTGCGTGCATGCACGTATGCTAAAATTTAACACATTAAAATGAGCTTTTATTAACTGTTAACTTTTTTTACGAAAAATTTTAAAATCAGAGTAGGTCAATTTTACATATTGATGAAAGATCTAGCCTAGTAATGAAGGAACGGAATATTATCATGTAAAGTGAATACATCAAGAGCTGTGGCTGCGCAATAGAAACGGCCCCAAGATTCTCAATTTGGTTGAATCTCTTAGCGACATCAAAAATTTTATAAAAATTATTTTTAATATGAAATTGAAGTAAAAATAGTTTTGTGAGAAAAAGCAACACTTTCTTCGTCAAAAAACTCATGGTTTTAATAAGTGAACAGGCTAAATTTGCTATTTGTGCCTTGATGTTTTTGTAACAACCCATCTGTGGAATCGGCTTACTACATATACTCTTAAAGAATTACCGCTTACAGAATTTGAACCTACTATCTCCAGAACCGCGGCTACGCGTTCTACCATTGCACCAAAGCTCTGTTGATGAGCAACTTTTTTAGCTTGATTTACCACAATCTGGGGTATTAAAATTTGATAGAGTTCAATGTACGTCAGGAGTTTGCTTCGACATTGCTTGATGAAATGCGTGAAATCTTGAACAGGGCATGGGGTAATTTTCTTAAAAACAAACAAAGATTTATTGTCGTTGGATTAGCAGGAATCATTGTGTACGCTGATTCTTATAAAAATTAGTCAGCAAAGACACAGCTTTGCTTTAAATGTAATTGGAGATAAAATAGGCAGCAAATATTTTAGATTTGAAGTAATACTTTTTAAATCTGTTTTATTTGTATCTTTTCAGATATATATATATATATATATATATATATATATATATATGTATATATATATATATATATATATATATATATATATATTATATATATATATATATATATATATTCTTTACATAAGAATCACTTTGGCTCGACTGACATTGTAGATCATCATAATGTGTTGCTTTAAAGCGGCTTAGATTTAATAACCTTGAAAAATGTGGCAAGTTTTGCTTTAAAAAGAACACTTCTGCTTTTTTAAAGAATTTTTTTTTTGTTTTCTGAGCCCGAATGATGACGAAATGCCTGAAAACCTGAATGAAATTATTCTTTTTCCACAGCTGCATGGCTTCTCTACAACATACTCACTAAACTGTTTTTGTTTATAAATTGTGACTTTTTTCAGGAAAGTTTTACCAGTTTGTTTTTCAAAACTTCGAATCTATTTGGATTGTAATTAAACGATAAAACGAGGAGTCACACGAAGCATTTTTCGTGACATCAATTTTTCAATAAATTTACATTTTATCTGGACAAGCGTTCTATTGATTGCTTCAACGTAGTTCGATAAGCTGATGGTAGCCAGTCTGGTAGGCACTAAAAATAAAAATCTAGAATTGAAATACGAGGAAGTTAATGAAAGGCCTATTTTTTGATTGCATCCAAATTAATAGAATAAGTGCGAAAGTATAAACTTGCGTTAAATTTTTTGGAAAACATACATGAAACAAAACAAAAAAAATGCTAGCTACCGTGTTTTAATAGACAAAATGTTTGTGTTAAAAATTTGGAATTTTCATTGATTTTTACTTCCCTTTCGACTAAAAATTATGAAACAATTTGATGAAATCTGCAGTCCATGAAATGCTTGTACTACACTCTGCAATAATAGATCAAAATTGAATGCCATTATGCATTTCTATGTGTTAAAAAAATTTTGAATTAATTTAGCTATTGAATGAATTTGGGTGTTGAATTTTGTTTCAATTTACAAGGTAATGATGGAACCATGCGTCTCCAAATAGTATGCGAGATTATAGAATTCTACATTTACTTATTTACAATGTCAGAAGAATCAGAGCCATTTTTGTGTTGAATTCATTCAGGAATACATTAAGGTTAGTGAAGTGATTGATTTGCATTGCGAACTCTTATATTTTTTCCTCTACTTAATGTGTTAGTTCCCGTACCTTGCTTGCAGCAAAAATCATCGCTGAATCATTGAAAATTGCAGTCTGTTTTTTTGGCTTACCATTTCTATGTTCATGTCACTTTTGGGAAATTACAGATAAAATTTCATAGTAAATCCTACGAGCATGAAAAATTTTTACTGTGGACTCTATTTGCAGGGGTAAATTACGGCTTAGTTTTATCTGCCAATGAATAATTCCCGCCTAAATGATATCTGCGCATGAATAATTGCCGGCTATGCTTTGTCTGTGTATAAGTAATTACCGACAATTGTGTCAGCTGTGTTAAAAATAGTTTCTTCTGAGAAATGTTCATAATAGAAACAACAGTTCTTTTCTTATGCCTTCGGTTCTTTAATTAATAAAAAAAATGCTTAAATTCTACCATTCCATTCTGTGAAATATTGAATTACATTCCTAAAACTGCATTGCTTTTTAATAATACTGTGCCTTGCAACTTCCAGGTCTCACCCACCCCCCATCCTTATGATCCGATAACCGATAGCCCCCCTCCATCGTGGTAAACATATCATAACGGGGGGCTATATTTTCATGGGAGGGCTATAATGGGAAAGACCCCAACTTCCAATATTATCATCGTTCAATTTAAATTCAAACATAAAAAAATTTCAGTGTATATGTGGCCATTTAAAACCCGATTATGTGGCCGCACTCTTAATGAACCGTTATAAGGAATGACATAATGGTTACGTAACTCTGCTTCAAGTCACAGAGTCACGCAACCTGCTTAAAACACAAAATGCGACGTTTTAAAATGACGAAAGTCGACGGAAGTCAATTTCTAGCTAAGTAGCAACTTCTGGCATTTTAACTTCTGGAACCGCGTACTTTACGGCATTTTAAAATGTGAACGTGAGTGTTTTAAGTAATTTTTGTCTAACTGTGTTCTGTAAAAAGGTGATTTACATGCAAAAAACCTAATTAAAGGTATCATATTTCTCTAAGTAATTGAATTGTGATCAGAGAAAAATATGAAGTCGAAATATTGTACATTTGAATATGCAAAAAAAACAGGGCAACTAAAGTGTATTTTTTCAATCTGCTTTGCCACATATCTTGTCTGTTTTTAAAGTATGTACAGGTCGAACCATGGAGCTATTTTTAAATTGCTTTCACTTATCAATAAGAGAATAAGAGCTGATTTAGGGAAGAGAAACAAGCATGCAATCAGACAACTTAAACCACTAAAAATATTGTAATGACCATATATCAACTATTATAAAATGTCATAACATTTGATGCGATTAGTACGGAGGAGATCATAATTGATGACGTAATCAATGTCTCTTTCTTATGACCAATCAGGTTGCTCGAAATTGGAAATTCAAAAATTAAATCACACTTCACGGCTTTTATGGAAAAAATAAATGTTAAAAAGATTAATATTTTTTACTGCTCCCCCATCAATTAACTCCGAATATTTCACCTCTCTAACTTTTCACATGGAGTTAAATTCTCCTTACATAATTGGTTTTATTATTCAGAATGAGGGATACGTACTTTTTGGGTAAATATTTTAGGCATCAATGCCCAAATTTAGAGATCGAAGGGTTTGGAAAAAAAGGTTTTGAGGTGAAAAGTGAGTGGTGAAATGGTATATAAGTCAAGAGATATGACGTTAAAGTATGGAGGGGTATGTTAAATAGGGGAGGGGTGGGACTGTGGTTATTAAATGAATATGGGTGAAAATAAATCGAATCATCTATTTTTACCAAACATGACATGACCAGTGAAGGCAACACATTTGTTGTTGGCTCCAAAGCCAGTTAAATTTTTAGCCCGATTTTTTTCTTTATTTTGTTTCTAAGCCACTTTAGTGGGTGGGGTGCATTATATGCTCAACGGGGGCAATTTTTTCAATCGATTTATTCGTCATAGGAATATGAGTGGTATCCTTAATTAGAAAACCCTTCCAGAGTTAGAACTCAAAGTGAAAAAGATTTTTAAATTTTAATTTATTTTCGAGCAGTTGCCGAGGTTTAAAATTTGTTTGAACATTTAATGTTTGACGTAACTTTGTTCACATTTAGCGTCAGGTTTTATCAATTAGGTTTTTTAATGAAACTATTATTTCAAAGTATGGATTGAGCGAATCTTAGGAAGAAATACGCGTTGTCATTAGACGCGCAGCTATTGTTGCAATTTTCGATCTCATCATTGACTTTATTTTAAAAAAATCAGAGAACTATTAAACTCTGCTGACACTTTAATCTTGTTTTTCAGCGCACAACTCCTTCTGACTGATGAAAGCTCCTATCTGTTTTTTAGTGATTTACAAATCAGGATGTTTAGTGGTTTTATATTTTATATTTTAAAAGTTCTAATACTTCTAGTTTTCAAAAAAATGGTTAATTCTCCATAAATTTTTCTTTTGTGAAGTTTTGTGACAATACTACAATAATGACAGGAACTATTGTTGTTGAAATAAGGGCGAAATGGTCATAATCAAGTTATCATTGATTATATTATTGTTTTAATGTACTTGAAATTATTTTCTCTCATTTTTTGTAATTTTTGTTGTCTGCTTCTCTTAGTTGTTTTTTTTGCTGTCGATGTTTATTATGACTAACCGCCTCAATGGCTTCTTGGCAAAATTTAAATGGATATTTTAATGCATTCAGCTTAAAGTTCTTGGCATTGAATATACCTTTTTTGATAATTATCAGTTCATTTTCGAATTTGGCTTGTTTTGTTCTTAATGTTGTCAATTTGTAACTTAATCTCATATTTGGCAAGTGCTATTTGCATTCTCGTGAAACAAAGATTAATTTTTTTATTGGTTTTGTCTTTTAACTGATGCTTAGTGATTGGACACTATGCGTTTTCATGAAAAAAGGGTATGAGTATTTGATACTGGTCAATATCTGTTGTGTTTTCTTTTTGTCTTATCATTTAGTCTTTTTAATAAAAAGATCTCATTGACTTTAAAATACGAAAAGGACATAAATATAATTTTTAACTAATGGTTGATTGTTTTAATGTCTTCAACACTTTTCGTATTATATTTCAAATTTGTAACTTTTACATTTATGTGTTATGTTCTGGGATTCCTATGACTTAGTCTCACTAATGACAAGCACCATTGTACTTCTACGGAACTATATGAGAAAGTATCTGTTTTTTTTTGAAAGTTAGTAGTTTTATGACTGTTCAAATTTTCTGTTGTCAAAAAATCAATGGATTTTTTCAGTTTTCCTGTTTTTTTCGTTTTGTAGACCTATTACCTAGTCTCATCAAGGACAAGTCCCGCCTGCTTTCAGTGAAGGACAAGTAAATTTGCATTGTGTAAGATTTCTCAGATGATATTTTGAATTTTCTAGCAATTGATTTTAAAAACAGATTTTTTATTTTTTTTCGTTTGTCTTGTGTCGTAGTTTCAACAATAGCCATTCCCATTGACCTTCAAATTCAGCATGGCTTTATTTAAAAGTTTGAGTTTGCAACGGTTTTTTTTCTCTCAATCATCGATTATTTTCGAACGGTATGTGATTTATTGACAGTTTCCTGTCTCCTTGTCATTTATGGTAGAATTAATTAACTCAAAAATTTAGATTATCTGGGTTGAATCATTATGCGCAAACGCATATTACCGAACCTCCTTGTTAATTTCAGGCTGCAATCGGACAAGTGAGGAGTTGTCATTGATTTGAATAATCCTCTCGTCAGGTGCCAATTCTACAAATTATCACTTAACTGACACACTAACCAGTTTTATAACTTATAAATACTTCTGTCAGTATTACCAAAACATTCACGAAACGTTCTTCTTTATTTGGATACCTATTTCGCCCAATTTTTACCCAGTTTTGGACCATAAGTTTCAAACTATAAGTTTGGGCCAAACAAATTTTTGGCTCGATTTGCAAGTTGTAGTAATATTATTTCAAATATATCTTATCTATTCACCCACAATGTTAGTGAAACTTTTGCCCTAAATGTCGTAAATGTTTCAATTCTAAGCTCTGCAAATAAAATTGCGAATTAAAATTTGAGATTTTAAGTTCGGCTACTTTTATCTCAAAATTTTTGACACTATCTTACCAATTAAATAAAATAACATTTGTTTTACCATCTTACCATAACCACAGCTTACTATTGGGTTATTTCGTCTGCTATTTTATCTGTTCAGGAGACGCAAATTGATTAGCCCAGAAATATTTTCCTTGCGGCCGTTTTGCCCGTATTTATGATAAAGTTACTATTTATGGTTTATTCGAGCATAAAATGTATGAATATTTATGGAAATTTTGATTATCCGTTTTAATAGATCTTTAGTTTCTGATAAGCACACCAGCGGTTATTATCGTATTCAAGTTATGCTGTGTTTACTGAACTATAATATAGGTTAATTGACATTTAATACCAAATTTTACCTTTTCATTACTTCAAAACTGACCTTAAAAAGTCCTAGGAAAAAGTACAAAAAGCTATAATACTGAGTTAGGTTGTTCAGCTACTTCGACAAGCACCCCTTATTATTTCAGAATTATATCTCTATATCTTCAAATACTGAATTAGAATTTTAAGTTGTTTCCCATTAAAGATGTTACCCGTCAATAACTCTAGTAACTTTCACAATTCATCGTCTTCTGCTGGGGAAGATATGGATTTGGCTTATAACGTGACTGCGTTTGACATTAGTATTATAGTTATAAGAGTGGTTATAACTCTGTTTGGGTTGCCGGCCAATGCTATGGTCATATTTGTGGTGTGCAAGTACAGCGAGATGAAGACTTATTCCAACATATTCTGCGCCAGGCACGGGATTATTTTCTACTTGGACGTAAATGGGGGGGGGGGTTGATTTATAGCCACAGAGGGAATAGAATAAATAATAAAAATAATTTGGGTTTTCGAAGGGGTGAATAATTTTGCCTATTTTGATAAGACTACAATTGCCATGTAATCATCAATCACATCAATTAAAAATTCCATCACAAAAAGTGAAGAAAATTGTTGAAAATGAACATTTCACGATGCTTATTATGAGATGATTATTGTTGTCACCTCACTTTTCCTCCAAATAATGTTTACTATCCCAAAATATATAAAAAAAAGCAACTAAAATCTTCTTGTGGAGAAAATCTATAATTTCAGAAGGTCAGAAAATTGGAAAAAGCGTCTTCGCACTCGCTAGTTTTTTTGTCAAATGAAATAATACCAAAAGCTCATTCATTTCTCTCGAATATACATTGCTGTAAAATCAGAATGTAACAAAATCTGCAAAAAATTCAAATTGGGTTTAAAGTTTTCGTTTATCGTAGAAAATGTGATTGAGCATTAAGCATTTTTTTAAAATGTGACTTATTTTGATTACCTTCTTCTAATGACCTAGACTTCTCAAATTTCAAAAAAATCTTATAGATCACTTAAAAAATCCAACAGGATATGTCCTGAACTGCAATTGCAGTCAAATTGAATAAAAAATAAAAACAGAACCTGACATGAAGAACAATACAGGCAGAACAAAAAACTTTTTGTTTTGAGGCAGAAAACCAACATTTTTTAGTTAAACTTAGCAAAATTGAGCAGTAAAATGGCAGCCAACAAAATGTGATAGCAATACGAAAAACACGATGTGGCAAAAACAATAAAAATTGTGAAAGGATTGGCGAAAAATAGAAAAAATTTCCCCAAAAATTCTAAAAAAATTTTTTGTTATTTTGTTTCGATGTCTTGTTAAAACTGTTGCAATATCCCAGCTGCACTCTTCCAAATTTTTTTGCCTTTGTACTACGAAAACAACACTTCATTGATAGTTTCAATCGTTTCTTTCAATACCAATGTTTTCAAACTGCACCTCGCCAAAACTTATAAACATGCAGTCTAGTGAACCTTGAAGAACATATAGGAGACATAGAAAATGTGCAAATGCTTAAAAACTAGAAAAACTAGTCCATTAAAAAGTTATTGCAGGCGTTAAAAACAAATTGTATTTAATGGAAACGCATTCAATCAATTAATTTATCTGTTTCCTAAAATTCACAAAACTGGAAAATTGGCAAAAATTTTCGTAAAAATCGCTACAATTTCTTGTTTTTAAGTTGGTCTCATACTCATACCTCAAAAGCAGGCACGATAAAGATTATCAAATGTAGAGGTTGACTTTTAAAACTGATCAAGGTCGTTTTAAGAGACATTTGTCCAAAAAAATTAACAAAAACATAAGGACTTGAAAAAATCCACTTTATTGTGCTCAAAACTTAAGAAAAAAATTTCAATCTGATTTTTGGCCCCCTAAGCAATTTAGTTAACTAGCACGTGAAAAACTAATATGCCTAGCTTAGGAACTGTAATGCATTATTTTGCTCGCTTAACAAATCTTATTAAAAACACAGGGTAAATATATAAACCAAATTGTTTGGATTGTTGAAAAGCAGAAGACACACTCGCTGCCTAACATTCTTTTTAGTTGCAGTTGAAATACCTCGGAAGATTGCTATAAGTACAACAAGTTTTATGCCTTTGTCCCCTTTGCAGAAATGTGGAAAACTATTTTCTCCGATTTGTGGCAGACGTAATTGGGGAAAAGATTAAGGAAGAATTAACCACTAACAAAAATATTTCTAAATTTTTTCAAAAGCTCTAAGTTGATACAGTTTTTCATTTCTCATTGATGAGGATAGAAAATTCATTTCGCTCTGGCTTTGGAAGAGTTTGATATAGCTAAGTTGAGTTCAATAGTTGATAAACATTGTGGACAAAATATCTGTGGATATCAAAAAGTTCATTTGAAATGATAATTAGAATTGAATATCTTTTCTGATAGGCCCTCAATAAAATAAATTTTCTGCATGAGATTTACTGTTCAAAAAGTTGATATGAAAACACAAACAAAACTGCCAAAAAAGATTCATCTTAGATGACCGATAAAAAAGTTTAGCTGCCCAATAAATCAGAAAATGATATTCACAAAACCTTTTTTACACGAGAAAATTCTTTGACTTTTTCATAAAACTGCTTCCTATCATATTTCTTTCATCATGCGATAGATTGATTAACATTAGCATCTGGGTTACAAATTCATGTAAGTGCTCATGTACTTATGTATTTGCGTCTGCTGTTGCTGGTTTCCATGTGTTGCTGTTTCCAAATTCGCTTTGCCCCGTTTTGCACCAGCAGTTTTCAATGAACACCAATTTAGAAAAAATCTTCAATTTTTTTGTATAATGCTCTATCGTTGAGAGTCAAGTTCTTGAAGAATTGTTTGATGTTTATGCTTTCAAGTTTTTTCGACCTTAATCCAGTGCATGAGATTTTTGTACGCGCTTTTCATCTACAGAAGTCCTTTCAAAGTACTCGAGTCTCCGAGAAGTAAAAAAAGAAATTTTTAGCCGTATGCTTTTTTAGAAAAATGTGAGAAAGTGGTTTTTTGAGCGTAGGTGTGGCTAGTTTTTTTCAACAATTCAACTATTTTAGATTTTCCGGCCTTGCTTGTTTTAGTTTTGTTGATTTAGTCCCCTTTTTGACCACCAAACTCACCTTAAGCTCTGTACAAATTGAATGCATGAGGTACAAAGTTTTCGAAGATGCCATATCTAATACAATTAAAAATTCCGCTTCACCTGAAACGACGCGAACTAATTTGAACATTATAAGAATTAAGGTTTTTCAAAACTGCTTTGCTTTGCGAATCAGAAAAAGACCTCTTTTTTAGACGGCATCTAAAAAAACTATCCGATTTTTTTGTCAACCTGAATCATTATAGATTTTTTCTCATGCTTTTTTTTCAAATCGAATTTATGTACTAATTTGATTACTTACTAAACAGCTTTTTCAGGCAAATAAAGATACTGGCATTTGTTACTGAGTTCTACCAAAAATTGTAACATTTTAATCAGGCAGAAATTAGAGAAAACTTAACATGATTAATAATCATAACAACATAAAAATCCCTCGCATTAGCAATTATGGGTTTAAAAACTATGAGCGCTGACTAATATCTCCATTCCTTAGATATTTTGGCACCTAGAAGATATCTTAAGTTTTTAAAAGCTCAAATCCCGAAAGCAAATTTTAGTCCAGTTGATCTTAGTTATGCAGAAAACAGTGAAAAAGTTTTGATTCTTATTTTACGCTAACAGTGATAGGGCTCAACCGAAAACAAAAAAGGTCTTTCTTTTTTTAACTTAAGTGTAAAAGTGTCGAAATTTGTAGCGCGCAAATATAGAATCGGAAAACTAGCTCATGCCTGGCACCCAATGTCTATAGTCTGGCAGTGACAGACAACTTGACTCTGCTGCATGATTTGATATTCTCGATACCCTCCCAGTTCCTGACCAGTGCCTCTACAGAGGACATCTCGATTGAACGATGCATGTTGATGAGTATGGGTAACATCCTCACAATCGGAGCTGGATTCCACCTGGTTGTCATTGCATTTGACAGATTCCTCTTCATCAACTTCCCATTCAGGTGGGTTATGATATAACCCCCCCCCCCCTCCCCCCTCAGGAATAACTACGGAAATAAACTCCATGTTTACATTCTTTTTTAAATCTTCCCGGGTCGAGGTGTCACCGCCATTCAACGCAAAATTATGTAAGATAAGCGGTGAAATTACATAAATCAGGCGGTGAATGCGGTGAAAAAAACCTTAATCGCCTGGTAGCAGTGACATTACATAATTTCACTGCTGAATTTAGCGGTAAATTACATAAGTTCACCGCTTTCAAATACTGTTAAATCACGTGACCAAATTATTCGATAAATTCTCCCCTAAAGAATCGTCCCCTCTAATTGGCTGGGATTGAAGGAAACAAGAGTCAGCAGCCTTAATCAAATGCTAACTATTGATCCCGCGCAACTATCATTGTGGATAATCCCTGAATGATTAGAACAGACAACAACTGGGCCAATAGATGAAAAGCAATTGATCATCCCTGAAATTGATAATTTCGACCATCAGCTAACATTTCCATACTTTGCAGGATTTTTTTGAAAATAGGTGTTAGACCGCTCATCAATTCGACAGCAAGTGGCAGAAACAAAGTTTCATTTTAAGAACAGCCCTAGTCAAAAACTGACGGTTATCTTGTAAGATTCTTGCAAGATCTTGCAAGAATCTTGTGAAATGACGTATAATCTTGCAATATATCTCTCAAGGTCTTACAAGATAATCGTCGGAGTTCGCCTCGGGAGCTTGGCTCATGTAGTCCCATTTTTTGTTCTTTGGCTACTTTATAGCTTTACCTAAATGCAATTCCGTATCACTCGCCTGCCTCATTTATAATGCTTGATTGGAGAGGAGAAGTCACAGTTAACTTAAAAGATGCTGGATGACCAGATTTCCACGATAGGGCCCCTGGCCTAACTAAAAATCCCCTGGTCTAGAGATTTTCCGCTATTGACTTTCGCTTTTCAGCATCTGGTGATAAATTGCCTGTTAAACATGCGGTAGAAAAAGCTTAGTCCAGTTTTATAATGTCTGTAGTTGCGAAAATAGAAACCAGCATTGAAAGTTGGTAAATTCGGTACCATTAGAGGCTTGAGATGTCATAATTTTTGGATTGCGAACATCTAAATTGAGAAAGCATAACCAGATGGTTAAATTTTAACAAGCCCCTCAATAAACTAATTGTAGTTAATATAAAACCCTATGTGGATTGTCGGAACCCTTACCCATTTTCAGCACCATAATCTTTATTATTTTCATATTTCATCGAGCGCGTCGTCAAATGCAGTCCCGGATCATAGTAACATTGCAAAACAGCGCTGAATCATAGCATCTCAATTCTGCATTTCTAATCTGAGCAGTACTATGATCATGTCATATTTTAGACTTTTCATGGTAAAATACAGGACCAAAAAATTTTCTCTGAATTCTGTCTGCCGCATTGTAAATTTGCGGTCTTGAAACACTTGAGCAGTTAGAAAATTCATTTTTAAGATTGTAAGTTATGGTCATGCTCAAAACCAAGGATTCTCAGTCCATTTTCAGAAAAAAAGTATCTATGCGGCTTATACTGCACATCATGAGTAGCAAGATAATCTTAGGATACACTGATACAGTACTGGGGAGACGATATACAATTGGAATACAATGTTTCAGCACTGATTTACCATGCCACTAGGGTCCAGGGTGTTTTCCCACCTTTTTTATTCACCCTCTGGTCTGTATAGGTACTACCTTGTACTGCAGTGGGCAAAGACCCCCCTCCTGGTGGCTTGCTGGGTACCTGGGAACCTGATTGGACTGATGATAGAGACGAGAGCATGTCACCAGCAGGCATTCGTGGACAACCAGGAGAACATCATCATGCGTAAGTTGTGAAATATTAATGATATTCTAAAAGGTGTCCCGCTTTTTCACCCATATTTGTTTAACCAGCTATTATTTTACCCCTCTATCATTACACTCCTATTTTAGTTCGGATCTTTTCAATTTGTGCCCCCCCCCACCCCCCCCCCCCCCCCCCCCCAAGATGCACGTGGCATATTTTAACATAATGATTTATTATGTATTGACACGTGTTCTGTAACTGGGGGGGGGGGGGGGGGGGGGGCTTAGCTCCCTTAATTCTGTATGTAATTCGTAATATTCCCAGGCTGAGGTCCCTAACCAAATTAAAAAAATTGGTAGGCCCAGACCAAAATAAACGCACAAGGGGCTGGAATTCCACGGTCTGGAAACACGAATGAACGCACGAAAGTCTGGACGTAGGTGCTTTTGAACGCACGAAAAACGCACAAAATTTTTTTCGAACGCACGAAAGTCTGGATATATTCTCACTTTTAAACGCACAAAACACGCACGAGATGTTTTGAATGCATTAAGGTCTTGACAGAGAGGTCTTTTGTCTGGGACGGTCTGGACATGCCCAATTTTGGTCTGGCACCTCAGCCTGGGTTATTATTAAATATTAGGAATATCTAGGGTTTGTTTGGCTCAAAAATTTCGGCATTAACACCCAAATACGGAGGGTTTTGGGATGAAGTTTTTGGGATGAGAAGCTAAGACAGAAGATCCGAGTTTAAATACTCACATAAAATTGGATAGAATGATACATTGTCCGATTACAACTCACTCAGTCAAGTCTTTCCTTAGTTCAAAATTTAGACAACAAGAATTAAATTGCAGAATCACAAATGGGAATTGTGAATTGTTATAACGAGAGAAAGCATGAAAAGGTACAGGCATGATGAACAAATAACAACAAGTGAAAAAGATCAAGCATTAATTTCACATTTCAAAATGGAGGAAAACTCGAAAAATCTTGATTAAATCTTGTCAAAATTCTGGATAACTACTAGTTATAAACTAGTTATAATAAAGCGTTCTATTATCCGTTATCCAGATTCTTGTCAAGGCCTCGTCAAGATTTTCCAGTTTCGTTTCAAAACTTGTTACGTTCCCCGATATGACAAAACTTACAACATCTTTGCTGCTCTTTTAAGAATATGCTGTTACGATTTGTGAAGACACAGTATCAACAATGGTCTATTTTGATTGTCGCATTTGAACGTCACTGCTTTTCTAAAGAGAGAAAAGCAGCCTGTACCAGTCCACTCTTAGAGTGCAAACTAAATAAAAACATCGAGGAGTTGCATACCGGAGAGATCCCAAGCCGTTTTTAATCAATAATCCCCAATGATTCTGGAATCCTTATCGTGTAAGATATTGTCTGGACTTGCACGATAAAAATTCAGCCCTACGCGAACTTTAATCGCGTAAGATCTGATAAGATACTTATCAGATCTTATAAGATATTAATTCAATTTTTCGGAATTGTTATCTTATAAGATCGCATAAGTAATTTATCAGATCGTACACGACAAAAGTTCACGTAGGGTAGAATTTTTATTGTGCAAAATTTGATAGGACAAGGTTTAATGGCGTCAATATTGCCGTATAACGTAGTGTAGTTCCTATGAAAGTAACAAATGATCGGTTAACTAAACAATTTTGCAAAAAAAGTTTGTTGATTCTATATTGGCGGCAGTTTTATTCTGAGTCTCAGCTAGGTACTATGGCTCAACCAAGCAATCCAAGATATTTTTGGACTTTGAAAAAAAATCAGCCTAGTTTGACGATCACCGCTCCGGAAAAAGTTTCGTGATCACCGCTCCAATAGAAGATAATTTTCTCTTTGTTGCTCTGACACTAAAGTGTTGCATGCTGTAACTTTTTTGCTGCTGCTTGAAAGCAACTTTGAATTGTCTTCATTTTGATGAACGTGCCCCAGTTAAAGAATTTTTATTGTATAAGATGTGATAAAAATCTTATCAAGAAGATGAGTCTTAGCTTTCCGAATGTTTATCTTACAAGATCTTATAATAAGGTTTTTACAAGTCTTACACGACAAATATATTTTATCAGGCAAATTTTATCGTGAAAAATCTTATGAGGCAACATTTTCATCGTGTAAGATCTGACAAAAGTGAAATTTTATCTTATCAGATCTGATGAAAAACTTTTATCGTGTAAGACCTGATAAATTGTTTTACAAAGTCTTAGTCAGGCGACACATAATCTTATAAGTTCTTATAAGACACTTTTGCAAGAAATTTGTAAGATCTTACACAAAAAAATTCTTAAATGTCTGGGGATAGCGTTGATACTGTATCAAAAAATTGAGCTATTGTTCGTTCTGAATTCAGATTTTTTTAAAATTATTATTTTCTATTTTATTAATGTTTTTTAAGACATGCCCAAATTCGAGAGTTTCAGCAGCGAATATCGATTTTTTTCTGATTTTGGATGTTCCCAATTTGTCACGTGCAGACTTATTACTGGCTATGAAGTAACTTTGCGAAAGGAATAATTGGAAAACTTATTCCCGTGGTGCTCACCATAATTGCTTTTTTAGCAATTATACAAAGTCATATGTTGGATCTTTTCCGTTTGTGCCCCCTCCCAGTGCGTTATGCGCCCCCAGTTACAGAGCACGTGCCATTGCATAGTAAAACATTATGTAAAAATATGGCACGTGCGTCTGGGGGGCGCAAATAATATGCACCCACTAAGCTGGGGGGGGGGGGGGGTCGCAAACGGAAAAGATCCCATATGTGATCTGTAAGAAATCTTGACAATTGTACTAAGATCATGAAAAAATGATTGATGCTTTAAAATAGAGCACAATAGATCGAATCAACAAATCCTACCCTACCATACTTGCGGCCAGAAAGTGAACAAATGACCAAATGATGCCCTGATTAACAAAAGCATCTTAGTAACCGTATTTTGTCGTATATGGTTTTACGGAATCATGGTAACCTTGCTAAAATCATAAGTAAAAATTACTGCCGCTTAAAAAAGAAAAAAGAAAAATGTATATACGTTTTTGAAGCCATAAACCAAACGAATCAAACAATAATCTACAACTGATTGTAAAAGAGCCACCATTCATATTGTCATCAGAGGTGAAAGTAGGTAGAAACCTCCTAAAGGATCCGAGAAAAATTTAAACTATGTAGGTTTCGGTTTAAGCTATTTGTATTGGGTTTTTGTTGCTTATCAAATCATCTTGAGTTACACATGGGTGGGGGTCATTTTTATCGTTTTAAATTTCATAGCCGAAAAAAGTTTTAAAAACGAGTAAATTTTGTAAGTTTGAATAATCTGGAACATAGTCTAATTAAAAATCATCCGAAGGTTTGATTAGAGGGTATCCTGACCAAGACCGCACGGAGGCTTGATTAGAGAGTCGTCTGATTCAGAATCAGAACCGACAGAGAAATTGGAAAATTTTCTGCTGTCATAGTTTGCGCATATTTGTTAGTTTAAATTTGACCCTTATTTGTTGAACAGAGGTACATGTGTTTTTATTTTTTCTTTTCCCTCTTTTGCAGTTATGTGAATTTGTGAACAGTTTTTTGCTCCTTACCTACTTATATGTTAAATGTAATAATCTGTTTTTTAGGTTAACTGCAGTGTGACATTTCCCAGTGAAACGAAACTTGATACATCTTGATAAGAAACATACTAAATTTGTTAGTGAATCTTGCCAAGATCTTGCCATGGTACTTACCAAGAAAACATCAAGATATGTACGAATTGCGAGTTCTTCTCTTTCCATCCAATGATTATATAGTAACAATGCAACAACAATAATTGATCTATCGTTAAAGATTCATCACTAAAACCTACCCGGCAGATTGTCGGAAAACAGCCGCCGTTGATTCCCATAACTCTATTGGGATTGAAAAAAAAAGAAAATATCAACAAAAATTGATTTTATATAAAAACCCTTTTAAGCGCGATTTTTTGATGTCATTTCGTAATTGAAGATACTCCTGTCTCTCAGTGAGAGGCTAAAGGGTCTAGTATCAATACCAATAAGCAATAAAGATAGCAACTAAAACTTATGAGAACAAAGTTCAAGTACCGGGCATCTAAAAATGGGCTTTATGGGTTTATCCCGTTTCTATTTCTGACTTTGATTTTTTTTATACTGACTCGCTTCATTTTGAATTGCTTTGCTGAGCAGCTGCTGTTTGAAAGGACTTTGAGCAGAATGACAGAAGAGTGACACTAGCCTAGAGAACTCAACAAGATTTCACGCAAAATGTCGAAAAAGCGGCAAAATGGGTGAACGCGAAAAAAAAGTTCGACGAAGTAAAAAAAAAACATAGCAGGACAAATCCTGACGTACAATTCAAAGAATTTCCTTGACTGAACAGAAAAATAGACCTTGAACGGACTATGAAAGGATTGAGAAAACCATTTAGAAAAAAATCCGATCCAAAAAAATGAAAAAACAGCAAAAACAAAGTGAAATTGCCGCATGTGAACAAAAAACAACTAGCGAGAAAGCGAATTTTTGTTCAAACACCGTTTTCTCACTCTACTTTAAATTTAGAGCAAATAAATTTCACTCCGTAAAACCACTCGCTTTTTCGCTCGACTTCCTGTTTCGGCGTGACCAAAATCACTACTCAAATTTGACTTCAAAAATCATTAAAATTTGCGAACAGATCTTTAAAAAAACATAGCCGGAAGAATTCAGGAAACGAACTCGAAGTGAAAGTACATTTAAACGCCATCCACATACTCATCAAACAAAACGTGCTTCATTAATTTTTGGTTATCTAGAAACAAAACCATGAAACAAGAAAACTAAAAAAAACATTAAAATCAAATCTGTTAAAATGTGATTAAAAAATCTGATTAAATTTTGTTATTAATTGAGATCCCGAAGGAAACTATCTCTGCAAAATAAATTCATCAAAACAACTAGTACTTACTGAAATCATTTATGTGAATTGTTAAGAAATGTTTGAGGCTTAATTATGAAAAAAAAGCTCTTAAAAACAACTTTCACAAAAAAACTGGAAAAAGCTGTTAAATTTTTTAATATTTCAAAAGCATATAAATCCCATGAAAAATACCCTTCAGCCAATGGGGTATCCCGCTGCTTGCAAAACAATAAGCAAGTCATAATAGGCTAAGCAACTTGTCTAAAAACAGAAAAAAAAACGAAAAACTGTAAAAAGTTTAGAAAAACAGTTCCAGTTTTCGCCATTTTTTGTCATATTTCTCAACAAAAAAATGATTCGTACCCAAAAAATTATAACCAATTGTTGTCTTAATTTGCTTAAATAGAGGGGGCTTTTTCAATACCCATTTGAGCCAGTAAAACAAAATAGTCGTCAAAAAAACGCAAAAATTAGCCCGAAAATCAGCAAAATACTTTAAAACATCCGAATTATCATGAAATTCATATGAACTTCCAGAGACCTTCAAATCACTACGGAAACCATCCTAAATTTAAAACAAAATCATAATCAAACCTCTTAACTAAAATAAACAAAAAAAATGCTTTAACAAGCCGCACGTGAACAAAAAATTTCGCTCGCTTACAGAATTTTTTTTCACACCTCATTATCTCGCTCTCTAGAAAACAGCGATATGAACATCAAACCACTCTTTTTTCGCTCCGCTCTTCACTTTTGTTCAGCGCCAAAATCACTCCAAATTTTTTCACGCGTTTTATTTTCCGCTTCAAAATTCACTCCAATAAAATTGATTAAAAAAAGGACTTCTCCAATACTCCTCTTCGAGTCGTAAAGAGACAGCGCCCCAAAACAATTCAAATTCTTTGAATTGTAAAAAAAATTTAGGAGCTCTATAATAGCCGTCTGAGAAGATGAGGGCGGCTATTAAAAAAATTCAAATTTAAAAAAAATTGAGTCACTTTTTTTTTTAAACATGTAAATTACTCAGACTATAACCCTAAGGTTAGATATCTATGTGCTCTAAAACGCTAAATTAATCAGCATTGTTGTTAATATAATAATCTTTAAATTGTGGCTGTTCGTTTTCATAGGTAAAAATAGGATTTGAAGGCTCCTATTTGTCTATTAACGGGTACTTTCTTGTGTTGATCGAGCAAAAACTCGGTTAAAACATTTTTAAAGCAAGTTTTACTGTTAAAAATTCTTATTGAATAGGGCAATTTGTTCCAATTTTGAACGGTTTTCAAAATTAAGGATTTGTTACTCCACTTTGTTTTCATCTTCTTTTTTAAACTAATTTGATTTGTTCTCTTGTTCTGTCTAGCGTTATGGCGACTAGGAAACAATTTAAAATTTTCGGATGTTTCGGGTTGTTTTATGTCTGTTTGTAGTTTCATTAGGCAAACTTTTGAGATGACCAATTTGGCTGGCAGGATACGATCCTTAATGAGAAGATCAATGGAGTGGTCAAATTTTTGACGAAAAGAACAAACTTTTATTCTCCAGTTAATTTGCCTGTTTATGCGGTTTATGTTTTTCACTGTAAGAGTTTGAAGGAATACTCCAGTGAAAGAGAGATGAGAGAGTACAACTGACTTGAAAACATCAATTCTTACTTTCAAATGTTTTTGATTTCTTACAAGATACAAAGAACAATGTGCATTAGCCATTTTGCTTAAAACTGAGTTCAGGTGATTTTCAAAAGTTAGGTTTGAATGAATTTGTATTCCCAGATAACGACATGCATGAGTTGGTTTGATAATTTCGCCTTTAAATGAAAACTCTGGCTCCGAATTAGTAAGATTTGTAAAGAATAACATCTCTGTTTTATCGGCATTTAAAGTGAGTTGATTCTCTGTCAGGTATTTGTATGTTTGTTCTAATATTTTTTCAATTTTTTGGTGATTATTTTCATTAAGTTCAAATTTGCATATAATACGAGTGTTATCCGCAAGTTGAACAACATCATTTTCACCTTCCAGCTTTTCAGAAAAATCGTTGACATATAACAGAAAAATAAGAGGTCCTAACACAGTTCCTTGTGGAACACCATGATTAATAGTTATTTTATCTGATAAGTCAATACCCAGTTTTACGCATTGTGTTCAGTTTTCGAGAAAAGGTTTAAGAAGTAAAATTGTTGATTCAGAGAGGTTGAAATTTTCGGCTTTCTTGAGAAATATCTCATGTGAAATTGAACTGAAAGCTTTTGCAAGATCTAAGAGCACCTGTGTCGTTGTTATCTTCCATATTTCCTATTATTCTTTCAATAATATAAAGCACAGCATCAGTAGACGACTTTCGAGATTGGCAACCAAATTGTTTTTTGTTCAAGAGCGCAAATTTTTCAAGATATTCTACTAACTGATTAAGTAAAAGCCTTTCAAAAACTTTTGTGAAAGTTGGTGTTACATAAATTGGACGATAATTAGTTAAAACAGAAACATCTCATTTCTCGAAAATTGGCTTGATGTGCGCATCCTTAAGAATTGCTGGAAAAACTTTCTCTTGAATACAATCGTTAAATATAATCTGAAGACATCGTCATTCAGAATCAGAACCGAAAGAGAAATTGGAAAGCTTTCTGCTGTCATAGTTTGCGCAAATTTGGTAGTTAAAATTTGAACCTTGTTTGTTGCACAGAGAAAAATGTGTTTTTGTTTTTTTGTTCTTTTTTTGCAGTTATGTGAATGGGTGAACGCGAAAAAAAAGTTAGACGAATTAAAAAAAACTAGGTCCAGAATTAGCTGTGAATGGATTGGGAAAACTATTTAGGAAAAAATCCGATCCAAAAAATCGAAAAAACAGTAAAAATCAGAGTGAAATTGCTGCATGTGAACAAAAAACCACTACCGAGAAAGCGACTTTTTGTTCAAACACCGTTTTCTTACTCTGCTTTAAATTTAGAGCGAAAAAACCTCACGCCGCAAAACCACTCGCTTTTTCGCTCCACTTCCTGTTTCAGCGTGACCAAAATCACTACTCCAACTTGACTTCAAAAATCATGAAAATTTGTGAAAAGATCTTAAAAAAAAACATAGCCGGAAGAATTCCGGAAACGAACTCGAAGTGAAAGTACATTTAAACGCCATCCACATACTCATCAAACAAAACGTGCTTCATTAATTTTTGGTTATCTAGAAACAAAACCATGAAACAAGAAAACTAAAAAAAACATTAAAATCAAATCTGTTAAAATGTGATTAAAAAATCTGATTAAATTTTGTTATTAATTGAGATCCCGAAGGAAACTATCTCTGCAAAATAAATTCATCAAAACAACTAGTACTTACTGAAATCATTTATGTGAATTGTTAAGAAATGTTTGAGGCTTAATTATGAAAAAAAAGCTCTTAAAAACAACTTTCACTAAAAAACTGGAAAAAGCTATTAATTTTTTTAATATTTCAAAAGCATATAAATCCCATGAAAAATTCCCTTCAGCCAATAGGGTATCCAGCTGTTTGCAAAACAATATGCAAGCCATAATAGGCTAAGTAACTTGTCTAAAAACAGAAAAAAAAACGAAAAACTGTAAAAAGTTTGGAAAAATAGTTCCATTTTTCGCCATTTTTTGTCATATTTCTCAACAAAAAAGTGATTCGTACCCAAAAAACTATAACCAATTGTTGTCTTAAATTTGCTTAAGTAGAGGGGGTTTTTTCAATACCCATTTGAGCCAGTAAAACAAAATAATCGTAAAAAAAAACGCAAAAATTAGCCCTAAAATCAGCAATATAATTTAAAACCTCCGAATTATCATAAAATAATTCGGAAGTAATCATATAAATAATCATATAAACTTCCGGAAACCTTCAAATCACTACGGAAAGCATCCTATATTTAAAACAAAATCATATCCAAACCTCTTAACCAAAATAAACAAAAAAAAGCATTAACAAGCCGCACGTGAACAAAAAATTTCGCTCGCTTACAGAATTTTTTTCACATCTCAATTTCTCGCTCTCTAGAAAACAGCGATATGGACAAAAACCACTCTTTTTTCTTTCTACTCTTCGTTTTGTTCAGCACCAAAATCACTCCAATTTTTTTCACGCGTTTTATTTTCCTCTTCAAAATTCCTTCAAATAAAATTAATTAAAAAAAGGACTTCTTCAATAATCCTCTTCGAGTCGTAAAAAAGACAGCGCCCCAATACAATTCAAATTCTTTGAATTGTGAAAAAAACTAGGAGCGCTATAATAGCCGGCTGAGAAGATGAGGGCGGCTATTAAAAAAAATTCAAATTTAAAAAAAAAATTGAGTTTTTTTTTCAAACATGTAATATACTCAGACTATAACCCTAAAGTTAGATATCTACATGCTCTAAAATGCTAAATAAATTAATCAGCATTGTTGTTAATATAATAATCTTTACATTGTGGCTGTTCGTTTTCATAGGTAAAAATAGGATTTGAAGACTCCTATTTGTCTATTAACGGGTACTTTCTTGTGTTGATCGAGCAAAATCTCGGTTAAAACACTTTTAAAGCAAGTTTTACTGTTAAAAGTTCTTATTGAAGAGGGCAATTTGTTCCATTTTTGAACGGTTTTTAAAATTAAAGATTTGTTACTGCACTTTGTTTTCGTTTTCTTTTTTAAAATAATTTGATTTGTTCTCTTGTTCTGTCTAGCGTTATGGCGACTAGAGAACATTTTAAAATTTTCGGATGTTTCCCGTTGTCTTATGTCTGTTTCTAGCTTCATTAAGCTAACTTTTGAGATGAACAATTTGGCTGGCAGGATACGATACTCAAGGAGAAGATCAATGGAGTGGTCAAATTTTTGACGAAAAGAACAAACTTTTATTCTCCAGTTAATTTGCCTGTTTATGCGGTTTATGTTTTTCACTGTAAGAGTTTGAAGGAATACTCCAGTGAAAGAGAGATGAGAGAGTACAACTGACTTGAAAACATCAATTCTTACTTTCAAATGTTTTTGATTTCTTACAAGATACAAAGAACAATGTGCATTAGCCATTTTGCTTAAAACTGAGTTCAGGTGATTTTCAAAAGTTAGGTTTGAATGAATTTGTATTCCCAGATAACGACATGCATGAGTTGGTTTGATAATTTCGCCTTTAAATGAAAACTCTGGATCCGAATTAGTAAGATTTGTAAAGAATAACATCTCTGTTTTATCGGCATTTAAAGTGAGTTGATTCTCTGTCAGGTATTTGTCTGTTTGTTCTAATATTTTTTCAATTTTTTGGTGATTATTTTCATTAAGTTCAAATTTGCATATAATACTAGTGTCATCCGCAAATTGAACAACATCATTTTCACTTTCCAGCTTATCAGAAAAATCGTTGACATATAACAGAAAAATAAGAGGTCCTAACCCAGTTCCTTGTGGAACACCATGATTAATAGTTATTTTATCTGATAAGTCAATACCCAGTTTTACGCATTGTGTTCAGTTTTCGAGAAAAGGTTTAAGAAGTAAAATTGTTGACTCAGAGAGGTTGAAATTTTCGGCTTTCTTGAGAAATATCTCATGTGAAATTGAACTGAAAGCTTTTGCAAGATCTAAGAACACAACACCTGTGTCGTTGTTATCTTCCATATTTCCTATTATTTTTTCAATAATATAAAGCACAGCATCAGTAGACGGCTTTCGATATTGGAAACCAAATTGTTTTTTGTTCAAGAGCGCAAATTTTTCAAGATATTCTACTAACTGATTAAGTAAAAGCCTTTCAAAAACTTTTGTGAAAGTTGGTGTTACATAAATTGGACGATAATTAGTTAAAACAGAAACATCTCCTTTCTCGAAAATTGGTGTGATGTGCGCATCTTTAAGAATTGTTGAAAAAACTTTCTCTTGAATACAATCGTTAAATATAATCTGAAGATAAGTCCCAAGAGCATAGACATATATTCTGTTGTGTCCACGTGTAGATATGATATCACTTTAAGTTAACAATTTGTAGAACTCTTTAATTCCAGACAAGTTGATTATACTATATGAATTTAAGCTATATGGAACATTAGAAAGCAGAGTAAGGTTTAATCCTTGGCCAACTGCTTAAAACTGTCTGATTATAAGCCGTTGAAAATGTGATCAAAAGCTATGGTTTGCAGAGTGATCTACGAAATAAACTTGTCGGTCGGACAAAATTTAATAGGTCGCAAGTTTTTTTCTCCAGTTAACTTGCCTGTTTATGCGGTTTATGTTTTTCACTGTAAGAGTTTGAAGGAATACTCCAGTGAAAGAGATGAGAGAGTACAACTGACTTGAAAACATCAATTCTTACTTTCAAATGTTTTTGATTTCTTACAAGATACAAAGAACAATGTGCATTAGCCATTTTGCTTAAAACTGAGTTCAGGTGATTTTCAAAAGTTAGGTTTGAATCAATTTGTATTCCCAGATAACGACATGCATGAGTTGGTTTGATAACTTCGCCTTTAAATGAAAACTCTGGATCCGAATTAGTAAGATTTGTAAAGAATAACATCTCTGTTTTATCGGCATTTAAAGTGAGTTGATTCTCTGTCAGGTATTTGTCTGTTTGTTCTAATATTTTTTCAATTTTTTGGTGATTATTTTCATTAAGTTCAAATTTGCATATAATACTATTGTCATCCGCAAATTGAACAACATCATTTTCACCTTCCAGCTTTTCAGAAAAATCGTTGACATATAACAGAAAAATAAGAGGTCTTAACACAGTTCCTTGTGGAACACAATGATTAATAGTTATTTTATCTGATAAGTCAATACCCAGTTTTACGCATTGTGTTCGGTTTTCGAGAAAAGATTTGAGAAGTAAAATTGTTGATTGAGAGAGGTTGAAATTTTCAGCTTTCTTGAGAAATATCTCATGTGAAATTGAACTGAAAGCTTTTGCAAGATCTAAGAACACAGCACCTGTGTCGTTGTTATCTTCCATATTTCCTATTATTTTTTCGATAATATAAAGCACAGCATCAGTAGACGACTTTCGAGATTGGAAACCAAATTGTTTTTTGTTCAAGAGCGCAAATTTTTCAAGATATTCTACTAACTGATTAAGTAAGAGCCTTTCAAAAACTTTTGTGAAAGTTGGTGTTACATAAATTGGACGATAATTAGTTAAAACAGAAACATCTCCTTTCTCGAAAATTGGTGTGATGTGCGCATCCTTAAGAATTGTTGGAAAAACTTTCTCTTGAATACAATCGTTAAATATAATCTGAAGATAAGTCCCAAGAGCATAGACATATATTCTGTTGTGTCCACGTGTAGATATGATATCACTTTAGGTTAACAATTTGTAGAACTCTTTAATTCCAGACAAGTTGATTATACTATATGAATTTAAGCTATATGGAACATTAGAAAGCAGAGTAAGGTTTAATCCTTGGCCAACTGCTTAAAACTGTCTGATTATAAGCCGTTGAAAATGTGATCAAAAGCTATGGTTTGCAGAGTGATCTACGAAATAAACTTGTCGGTCGGACAAAATTTAATAGGTCGCAAGTTTTTTTCTCCAGTTAACTTGCCTGTTTATGCGGTTTATGTTTTTCACTGTAAGAGTTTGAAGGAATACTCCAGTGAAAGAGATGAGAGAGTACAACTGACTTGAAAACATCAATTCTTACTTTCAAATGTTTTTGATTTCTTACAAGATACAAAGAACAATGTGCATTAGCCATTTGCTTAAAACTGAGTTCAGGTGATTTTCAAAAGTTAGGTTTGAATCAATTTGTATTCCCAGATAACGACATGCATGAGTTGGTTTGATAACTTCGCCTTTAAATGAAAACTCTGGATCCGAATTAGTAAGATTTGTAAAGAATAACATCTCTGTTTTATCGGCATTTAAAGTGAGTTGATTCTCTGTCAGGTATTTGTCTGTTTGTTCTAATATTTTTTCAATTTTTTTGGTGATTATTTTCATTAAGTTCAAATTTGCATATAATACTATTGTCATCCGCAAATTGAACAACATCATTTTCACCTTCCAGCTTTTCAGAAAATCGTTGACATATAACAGAAAAATAAGAGGTCTTAACACAGTTCCTTGTGGAACACAATGATTAATAGTTATTTTATCTGATAAGTCAATACCCAGTTTTACGCATTGTGTTCGGTTTTCGAGAAAAGATTTGAGAAGTAAAATTGTTGATTGAGAGAGGTTGAAATTTTCAGCTTTCTTGAGAAATATCTCATGTGAAAATTGAACTGAAAGCTTTTGCAAGATCTAAGAACACAGCACCTGTGTCGTTGTTATCTTCCATATTTCCTATTATTTTTTCGATAATATAAAGCACAGCATCAGTAGACGACTTTCGAGATTGGAAACCAAATTGTTTTTTGTTCAAGAGCGCAAATTTTTCAAGATATTCTACTAACTGATTAAGTAAGAGCCTTTCAAAAACTTTTGTGAAAGTTGGTGTTACATAAATTGGACGATAATTAGTTAAAACAGAAACATCTCCTTTCTCGAAAATTGGTGTGATGTGCGCATCCTTAAGAATTGTTGGAAAAACTTTCTCTTGAATACAATCGTTAAATATAATCTGAAGATATGTCCCAAGAGCATAGACTTATATTCTGTTGTGTCCACGTGTAGATATGATATCACTTTAAGTTAACAATTTGTAGAACCCTTTAATTCCAGACAAGTTGATTATACTATATGAATTTAAGCTATATGGAACATTAGAAAGCAGAGTAAGGTTTAATCCTTGGCCAACTGCTTAAAACTGTCTGATTATAAGCCGTTGAAAATCTGATCAAAAGCTATGGTTTGCAGAGTGATCTACGAAATAAACTTGTCGGTCGGACAAAATTTAATAGGTCGCAAGTTGAGTAAAGTAAAGATGGCTCCCATAGTCTGATCAAAGGTCAATATTTAAGTCGCAAAGTTTGATTAGAGGTCAAAGACGGGAGCCCCACGGACTTTTCACAGACCAAAAAAAATGGGTCATAGTCTACTCTGAGACCAGCATCTGGGCGATGGTCTAGTTCGAGCTCAAATTTGGATTGCGGTTCGATCGGAGCCTTTTTTGACACGATCCGATTTGGGGGGGGGGGGCTAAAATAGTAGTGACACAGAAAGAACTTGAGCTTATACACAAAATAGTTAACTTCAAATTTGAAAATTCGAAC
>NW_027452313.1:0-23410 GCF_964194025.1 Convolutriloba macropyga
CTTCAAATGCTCTCTTGGCCATATGACGTAACACAAGGTTACTAGTAACATCACAGTACTAGCCACAATTTGATCGCAAAATTCTACGACTTTCACATGTTGATGTTTCGGCTTGCGCTTAGCCTACTAGAAGCAACATAATACTAGTCATATCATGGAGCGTGATCAGCTTGTGACGTTCTCATGATGAAGTTTCACCAACAGTGTCTCATTTCGAGCTTAAATCCAGCTACTAGTAACTACACAGTACTGACTGCAACGATAACTTTTATCTATACCTTTCACATGCTGCGCTTTCGGCCAGGGCCTACTAATGTCAACATAATACTCGATATAAACTTTTGTTCATGATGCAGCTTCCCCATGCAGAAGTTTCGCCTTCAAATGCTCTCTTGGCCATATGACGTAACACAAGGTTACTAGTAACATCACAGTACTAGCCACAATTTGATCGCAAAATTCTACGACTTTCACATGTTGATGTTTCGGCTTGCGCTTAGCCTACTAGAAGCAACATAATACTAGTCATATCATAGAGCTTGATCAGCTTGTGACATTCTCATGATGAAGTTTCACCAACAGTGTCTCATTTTGAGCTTAAATCCAGCTACTAGTAACTACACAGTACTGACTGCAACAATAACTTTTATCTATACCTTTCACATGCTGCGTTTTCGGCCAAGGCCTACTAACGTCAACATAATACTCGATATAAAATTTTGATCATGATGCAGCTTTCCCATGCAGAAGTTTCGCCTTCAAATGCTCTCTTGGCCATATGACGGAACACCAGGTTACTAGTAACATCACAGTACTAGCCACAGTTTGATTGCAAAATTCTACGACTTTCACATGTTGATGTTTCGGCTTGCGCTTAGCCTACTAGAAGCAACATAATACTAGTCATATCATAGAGCGTGATCAGCTTGTGACGTTCTCATGATGAAGTTTCACCAATAGTGTTTTCATTCGAATTGGTTCTGCTTTAAGCTCTCCAATTGTTTTGGATGAAACCAGTTTTGCCCTTCGAAGCCACTTTTGTGAGCTTTTGTGGGTCTTTACCAAGAGGATATACCTCAAGGCCTCTTTCAATTCCTTTAAGTTCTTTCAACTCCTTTACAGTTTCTAGGTTCACATAGCTGCAAACCTTATTTCTAGTTTTAAGTCTGGCCAACTTGGGGAGAGTTGGTGCAGACCGTGACCAATTCTAGTAGGATGCCACAACAAGAATGTGATCAACTTAGCTTGTCGATGAACCTGCCCCACATTCAAACAACTCTATCGCCTTTTCCTCGTATAGTTATATGCGAGGGCCTCTCATAGAGAGCGCTGTTAGCAACCTTTTCCACATAGACGATAAAGTTGTGAGTGTTTTGCACATGGCTGTTGTCATCACCACGTGACGAGTCAACTCAGCTTGACTCTCTACACTCCGACAAGCTTTGCACATACGCCTTTAGTTCAGTATGTGTCTTTAATCTGACTCCGGTGCCTCAAGCCGGAAAAATTGTCAGATTATGATCATTATCGGTTAGTCATCCCGATGCAAGATCGTATCGTACTGTCTTTGTCTACCTCCAGATTCCGAAGAACAGGAGGAGACTCTCCCAGACCTACATATCTGGGAGAATGTTCAGAGGGCGAGAAGCTGTGGATTACTCTCCCCTAAGAACTGACTAAACTTTACCCTCGTCCAAGGTAAGTTTATTTTAGCTAGCCTTCTATGTAAAGGATCTGAGGCTAAGCTGTGTTTTTTCGAGCCTTTGGCTCGGAGCAAGTTCAGTGGGCGCCCCGAGTAGCTCAACTCTTTCCCACTGAACAGCGCAACGCTCTGTCACTCGCTGGGATTTTTGCGTGTCGGTTCTAACCACGCGACTTGTGGACCTTTTTAGGCCTTTCTCATTCACAAGTCTATAGCTGGGCTTCTATAACCCAGCTTCTGAGATCTAGATAGCTGCAGTTCTGCTAGGCTGCTTTTGCTAACTAGTCTCCCTTTAAGCAGTCCCTTGCCATGACTGCTGAACTATGTATCCACACAAGTAGTTTTTGAGCTCGATACATAATTCGAGATTGGTTTGCCAAGCAATCTCTAGCGACAGAGCGTCATGCGCACTACAGACATGGCCTCTACCAGCAGCCATGCCCGAAGGAATCAATCACTGATCCTTCCGCAGGTTCCCCTACGGAAACCTTGTTACGACTTTTACTTCCTCTAGACAATTAAGCTCGATCCGCTTCATCCCGTTGCCGGAGACCGAAGTCCCAACAGTAGGAATTTGCAATTCTTGCTTAACTATCCAATCAGTAGTAGCGACGGGCGGTGTGTACAAAGGGCAGGGACGTAATCCCTATGAGTTGTTGACTCATAAGTACCAGGAATTCCTGGTTCACGTCTGCAAGTTACAACAGACGATCCCCTTGAAGCGCTGTACTTTTCTCTGATTGCCCAGTCCATTTCGGACCAAGGGCTGAGTACTCAATCTAAAAGTACACAGTGTAGCGCGCGTGCAGTCCAGAACATCTAAGGGCATCACAGACCTGTTATAGCCTCACTTCATCTGCGGTATTTAATTCCGCATAGTTCCTCTAAGAAGTGTTTGAATTCACATATAGTGAATTTCATTATTTAGATGGAGAAGATCTCGTTCGTTATCGGAATTAACCAGACAGATCACTCCACTAACTAAGAACGGCCATGCACCACCGCCCATATAATCATGAAAGATATTCAATCTGTCAATCCTTAAGATGTCTGGACCGGGTGAGTTTTCCCGTGTTGAGTCAAATTAAGCCGCAGGCTCCACTCCTGGTGGTGCCCTTCCGTCAATTCCTTTAAGTTTCGATTTTGCAACCATACTTCCCCCGGAACCAATAAACTTTGGTTTCCCGGTTAATCTCTTGCCAAGTCAAGATCGACTTTGACAAATTGTAGGTTGGTATAGTTTATGGTCAGAATTACGAGGGTATCTAATCCTCTTCAATACTCTGACTTTCGTTCTTGATTAATGAAAACATTCTTGGCAAATGCTTTCGCAGTAGTTTGTCTTGCCACGATCCAAGAATTTCACCTCTAACGTAGCAATACAAATGCCCCCGTCTGTTCCTTTCAATCATTACCGCACTCAGCCAACCGGCATCAATCGAGTAGCGGGTCATTCTCCATTATTCCATGCTTTATTATTCGATCCCAAAGGATGCTTTGAACACTCTAATTTTCTCAGGGTGAAAACACCGTTTCCACAGTTCGTCACATTTAAGTGCAAACTATTTCTTCGATGCGAAGGATGAGCGGAACGAGTCAACAGATTTAACTGAAGACCATGTTGCCGTTCTACTCAAACAGATCCAACTATGAGCTTTTTAAACGCAGCAACTATTGCATACGCTTGTAGAGGCTGGTATTACCGCGGCTGCTGGCACCAGACTTGCCCTCTACTCGTTCATCAATGGAGCTTTTAAGTCCATTCCATTCTGATTACAAACCATAAAGGTTCATATCATTATTTCTAGTCACTACCTCCTCGTGCGGAGAGTGGGTAATTTGCGTGCCTGCTGCCTTCCTTGGATGTGGTAGCCGTTTCTAAGGCTCCCTCTCCGGAATCGAACCCTGATTCCCCGTTACCCGTCACAACCATGGTAGTCCGTTACACTACCATCATAGGTTGATAGGTCAGAAATTCGGAAGTTCCGTCCCCAAGCCGAAGCTATCTGGGATCTTTCAGTTACTAGGACTCATCACGGGATGTGTCTGTACTTAGCAAATCACCCGGTGTAGTCTTGTAAAAGTCTCCGACAGTGTCGGACAATCAGCATGCATTAGCTGCAGGGTTACCGCAGTTATTCATTTAGCTTGCAAATCAACTAATAGATAGTAACTGATTTAATGAGCCATTCGCGGTTCCACTTTTTCAAGCTTCGCTTGCACATGCATGGCTTAGTCTTTCAGACAAGCATATGGCAACTGACAGGATCAATCAGTTTAATTGTACTTTGAACAATCTTTCGATTTGTTCGAATTTAGAAAGACATAGCCTTGCGGCCTCGTCAATCTTGCTTTGAGCTTTTTAAATCACGAAGAGTTTCAATGCATGCTTTGGCATGGCTACTAGTTACTACACAGTACTCTACACACTTAGAGTTACCCACGATTACACATTTCACATGCTGATGTTTCGGCTCGCGCGTACTAGAAACAGCATAATACTATGTGTACTGGTAGATAGCGCTCTGTGAGCATTTCCCATGAGCAGGTTTTGCCCTCCAAATCTCTGTTCTACTGTTACCAATACCGGCTAACAACTGTATCATACTAGGGAGAATTGACTCATGATTTAAAAACCAGATGTTCACATGTCGATGTTTCGGCTCTCGCCTACTAGAAACAACATAATACTAGTCTGTTAAAAATCTCAATCACGCCGCCTCTTCAGATACAGAAGTTTTACCTTTTATTGGTTAGAGAACAGCTTTCCAGCTGTCGACATGGTTACTAGTAACAACACCGTACTCAACACAAAAACTTTTCAACTTCACAACTTTCACATGCTGATGTTTCTGCTTTCGCATACTAGAAACAGCATAATACTTATTGTTTTGTCAAGTAATTTGTGTGTCTTTCCCATGTGAAGTTTCACCGGTCAACAATGTTTCCCTGACCAATTACGGCTACTAGTAGCTGTATAATACTAGGGAAAATGATTGAGGATTTAATATCAGATTTTCACATGTTGATGTTTCGGCTTTCGCCTACTAGAAACAACATAATACTAGTCTGCTAAGAAATCTCGCTCAAATTGCCTTTTCACATACAGAAGTTTCACCTTCTATTGGTTAGAGAACAGTTCTCAGCTGTCGACATGGTTACTAGTAACAACATCGTACTCAACACAAAAATTCTTCAACTTCACAACTTTCACATGCTGATGTTTCTGCTTTCGCGTACTAGAAACAGCATAATACTTATTGCTTTGTCAAGAAGTGTGTGTGTCTTTCCCATGCGAAAGTTTCACCGGTCAGCAATAATTGCCGTGTCCAATTAAGGTTACTCATAGCTGTATAATACTAGGGAAAATGATTGAGGATTTAATATCAGATTTTCACATGTTGATGTTTCGGCTTTCGCCTACTAGAAACAACATAATACTAGTCTGCTAATAAATCTCGCTCAAATTGCCTTTTCACATACAGAAGTTTCACCTCTTCTTGGTCACTGTACAGATGATGCTGTCTGTTCTTTATTTGGTTCTGCTTATTATAAGGAGGGGCATCACTCCTTCCTCCTTGGTTTGCATGCATTAAGCCTGCTTTGTGAAAAGCGTATCTTTCTAGCTTTTCTTCGCCTTACTCGAGTAGGACGATACAATCCAGACATTAGTCAGTCTTGGTGTAAAGTCACTGAGTATTATTCGGTTCTGCTTTATTCAGCAATATGCTGTATAATTGTTGTAATTTGCGAACATATTTGTTCTCAGTTCCGAACTACTAGCGACGACAGATTACCAGCGGTCATGAGCCATCAAGGTAGTTCTTTGGTGCATCAAGTAGAGAGGTGCCATCAAACAACACTTCCCTAATAATGCTACACACATAGAATTTGCTACAGTGCAGCTTTTTACTTTGCAAAATTTGCGCACAAATTTTGCATAGAATAAATGTTTTATCAAGATTTTTAGATCCCCTCCCTTGAGAGAACGTTACTCCTTTAAGTGAACACCCCGCGGCGTCCTGTTGTTATTGCTTATAACCATTTCGCAAGCCGGAGGCATAATGCACTACGCAAGCCGCTACTTTGGCACAGAGGCACCTAGTTTTACACCCGGGACTTCAGGTGGCCCAGTTTTACACCCAGTACAGCGGTGCCAGTTGGTAACCCGGTGGATCCTCGGAGACCAGACATGATCATAGATCAAACCCGATGTATGCTACTCCTGAACGTATAGTATCTCCACTGTGCAATGAAATTATCGTTCGTTTCGGGCCTTCCTATACGTTCAGCAGACAATCGCTAGGAATTCACCTCGTGACCCGTGGTGACCACACTGGATTTCAAGTTTATTGATTTGGACAGACCTGTCATTTATTTTGCTTTTCAGCTTCAGTTCTGCTCGATCTAGCTTGCCTAAGGCTTGATCTCGCTTTGCTCACCCCTGTAGGAGCCTCTACTAGTACCACTCGGAGTAATGGGGAATCCACCAGACCTAATCGATGAATGCCATCAAACAACAAACATCATACCCGGCTTCATCAGGCATATTTTATTACTTCCGAGAGGTACTTTAGTATCAGATCTTTCTCCATGCCTCTTATGAGGACCCGTCAGACCTTTCGGTTTATCGTTTAGCTTCAGTCCTGCTCGATCTAGCTTTCCCAAGGCTCGATCTAGCTCTATTCGCCCCACTAGAGGGCTCTCTAAGACCCCTCGGTCTTAGTGTTAGCTCCGGTACTGCTCGGTCGTGCTTGCTGAAGGCCCGACCCAGCTTTAGTTAGATTCTCGTACTTTCTCTTGGCCTCTCTAGGAGGACCAGACAGACCTCTCGGTCTATCGTTTAGCTTCAGTCCTGCTCGATCTAGCTTGCCCAAGGCTTGATCAAGCTCTATTCGCCCCGCTAGAGGGCTCTCTAAGACCCCTCGGTCTTAGTGTTATCTTCTGTAATGCCTAACCAAGCTTACTACAGGCCTTGGTCAGGTCTTTATCGGTCACCGATTAGTAACAGACCAATCATAGGGCCTTCCACCCTATCCGGGTTGAGGTCTTTAGTCCAGCCATATTTTGACAAGACACCTCTCCCTAATAATGCCCCACACATAGAATTACTGTCCATGCAGTATTTAACTTGTGTTTTTTTCTAAAATTTGATTTTCACTTTTTGGAGGTTCATTTGCTCCTCTGACACTCTTTCAGCTTCAATCTTACTCGATCTAGCTTTCCCAAGGCTCGATCTAGCTCTATATTCGCCCCACTAGAGGGCTCTCTAAGACACTTCGGTCTTAGTGTTAGCTCCGGTCTTGCTCAATCGTGCTTGCTGAAGGCGCGATCAGCTTTAGTTAGCTTCTCGTACTTCCTCTTGGCCTCTCTAGGAGGACCAGACAGACCTCTCGGTCTATCGTTTAGCTTCAGTCCTGCTCGATCTAGCTTTCCCAAGGCTCGATCTAGCTCTATTCGCCCTGCTAGAGGGCTCTCTAAGACCCCTCGGTCTTAGTGTTAGCTACGGTACAGCTCGGTCGTGCTTGCTGAAGGCCCGATCAAGCTTTAGTTAGATTCTCGTACTTTCTCTTGGCCTCTATAGGAGGACCAGACAGACCTCTCGGTCTATCGTTTAGCTTCAGTCCTGCTTGATCTAGCTTTCCCAAGGCTCGATCTAGCTCTATTCGCCCTGCTAGAGGGCTCTCTAAGACCCCTCGGTCTTAGTGTTAGCTCCGGTACAGCTCGGTCGTGCTTGCTGAAGGCCCGATCAAGCTTTAGTTAGCTTCTCGTACTTTCTCTTGGCCTCTCTAGGAGGACCAGACAGACCTCTCGGTCTATCGTTTAGCTTCAGTCCTGCTCGATCTAGCTTTCCCAAGGCTCGATCTAGATCTATTCGCCCTGCTAGAGGGCTCTCTAAGACCCCTCGGTCTTAGTGTTAGCTCCGGTACAGCTCGGTCGTGCTTGCTGAAGGCCTGATCAAGCTTTAGTTAGCTTCTCGTACTTTCTCTTGGCCTCTCTAGGAGGACCAGACAGACCTTTCGGTCTCTTGCTTAGCTTCAGTCCTGCTCGATCTAGCTTTCCCAAGGCTCGATCTAGCTCTATTCGCCCCGCTAGAGGGCTCTCTAAGACCCCTCGGTCTTAGTGTTAACTCCTGTAATGCCTAACCAAGCTTACTACAGGCCTTGGTCAGGTCTTTATCGGTCACCGATTAGTAACAGACCGATCATGGGGCCTTCCACCCTATCCGGGTTGAGGTCTTTAGTCCAGCCATATTTTGACAAGACACCTCCCCCTAATAATGCCCCACACATAGAAATACTGTCCATGCAGTATTTAACTTGTGTTTTTTCTAAAATTTGATTTTCACTTTTTGGAGGTTCATTTGCTCCTCTGACACTCTTTCAGCTTCAATCTTACTCGATCTAGCTTTCCCAAGGCTCGATCTAGCTCTATTCGCCCCACCAGAGGGCTCTCTAAGACACTTCGGTCTTAGTGTTAGCTCCGGTCTTGCTCAATCGTGCTTGCTGAAGGCGCGATCAAGCTTTAGTTAGCTTCTCGTACTTTCTCTTGGCCTCTCTAGGAGGACCAGACAGACCTCTCGGTCTATCGTTTAGCTTCAGTCCTGCTCGATCTAGCTTTCCCAAGGCTCGATCTAGCTCTATTCGCCCCGCTAGAGGGCTCTCTAAGACCCCTCGGTCTTAGTGTTAGCTCCGGTACAGCTCGGTCGTGCTTGCTGAAGGCCCGATCAAGCTTTAGTTGGCTTCTCGTACTTTCTCTTGGCCTCTCTAGGAGGACCAGACAGACCTCTCGGTCTCTTGCTTAGCTTCAGTCCTGCTCGATCTAGCTTGCCCAAGGCTTGATCAAGCTCTATTCGCCCCGCTAGAGGGCTCTCTAAGACCCCTCGGTCTTAGTGTTAGCTCCGGTACAGCTCGGTCGTGCTTGCTGAAGGCCCGATCAAGCTTTAGTTAGCTTCTCGTTTTTTCTCTTGGCCTCTCTAGGAGGACCAGACAGACCTCTCGGTCTATCGTTTAGCTTCAGTCCTGCTCGATCTAGCTTTCCCAAGGCTCGATCTAGCTCTATTCGCCCCGCTAGAGGGCTCTCTAAGACCCCTCGGTCTTAGTGTTAGCTCCGGTACAGCTCGGTCGTGCTTGCTGAAGGCCCGATCAAGCTTTAGTTGGCTTCTCGTACTTTCTCTTGGCCTCTCTAGGAGGACCAGACAGACCTCTCGGTCTATCCTTTAGCTTCAGTCCTGCTCGATCTAGCTTTCCCAAGGCTCGATCTAGCTCTATTCGCCCCGCTAGAGGGCTCTCTAAGACCCCTCGGTCTTAGTGTTATCTCCTGTAATGCCTAACCAAGCTTACTACAGGCCTTGGTCAGGTCTTTATCGGTCACCGATTAGTAACAGACCGATCATAGGGCCTTCCACCCTATCTGGGTTGAGGTCTTTAGTCCAGCCATATTTTGACAAGACACCTCCCCCTAATAATGCCCCACACATAGAATTACTGTTTATGCAGCTTTTCACTTGTGAAATTTTTAATTTTCGCAATTATTATAGAATAAGTGTTTGCGCAGCTTTTCATAGGTCGAGCTCTAGCTAGCTAGCTCAAGCTAGCTAGCTAGCTCAAGCTCAAGCTATCTAGCTCAAGCTCAAGCCAGCTAGCTCAAGCTCAAGCTAGCTAGCTAGCTCAAGCTCAAGCTAGCTAGCTAGCTCAAGCTCAAGCTAGCTAGCTCAAGCTCAAGCTAGCTAGCTCAAGCTCAAGCTAGCTAGCTAGCTCAAGCTCAAGCTCAAGCTAGCTAGCTCAAGCTCAAGCTCAAGCTAGCTAGCTAGCTCAAGCTCAAGCTAGCTAGCTAGCTCAAGCTCAAGCTAGCTAGCTAGCTCAAGCTCAAGCTAGCTAGCTCAAGCTCAAGCTCAAGCTCAAGCTAGCTAGCTAGCTCAAGCTAGCTAGCTAGCTCAAGCTCAAGCTAGCTAGCTAGCTCAAGTTCAAGCTAGCTAGCTAGCTCAAGCTCAAGCTAGCTAGCTAGCTCAAGCTCAAGCTAGCTAGCTCAAGCTCAAGCTAGCTAGCTCAAGCTCAAGCTAGCTAGCTAGCTCAAGCTCAAGCTCAAGCTAGCTAGCTCAAGCTCAAGCTCAAGCTAGCTAGCTAGCTCAAGCTCAAGCTAGCTAGCTAGCTCAAGCTCAAGCTCAAGCTAGCTAGCTAGCTCAAGTTCAAGCTAGCTAGCTAGCTCAAGCTCAAGCTAGCTAGCTCAAGCTCAAGCTAGCTAGCTCAAGCTCAAGCCAGCTAGCTCAAGCTCAAGCTCAAGCTAGCTAGCTAGCTCAAGCACAAGCTAGCTAGCTAGCTCAATCTCAAGCTAGCTAGCTCAAGCTCAAGCTAGCTAGCTCAAGCTCAAGCTAGCTAGCTAGCTCAAGCTCAAGCTCAAGCTAGCTAGCTCAAGCTCAAGCTCAAGCTAGCTAGCTAGCTCAAGCTCAAGCTAGCTAGCTAGCTCAAGCTCAAGCTCAAGCTAGCTAGCTCAAGCTCAAGCTCAAGCTAGCTAGCTAGCTCAAGCTCAAGCTGGCTAGCTAGCTCAAGCTCAAGCTAGCTAGCTAGCTCAAGCTCAAGCTAGCTAGCTCAAGCTCAAGCTCAAGCTCAAGCTAGCTAGCTAGCTCAAGCTAGCTAGCTAGCTCAAGCTCAAGCTAGCTAGCTAGCTCAAGTTCAAGCTAGCTAGCTAGCTCAAGCTCAAGCTAGCTAGCTAGCTCAAGCTCAAGCTAGCTAGCTCAAGCTCAAGCTAGCTAGCTCAAGCTCAAGCTAGCTAGCTAGCTCAAGCTCAAGCTCAAGCTAGCTAGCTCAAGCTCAAGCTCAAGCTAGCTAGCTAGCTCAAGCTCAAGCTAGCTAGCTAGCTCAAGCTCAAGCTAGCTAGCTAGCTCAAGTTCAAGCTAGCTAGCTAGCTCAAGCTCAAGCTAGCTAGCTCAAGCTCAAGCTAGCTAGCTCAAACTCAAGCTAGCTAGCTAGCTCAAGTTCAAGCTAGCTAGCTAGCTCAAGCTCAAGCTAGCTAGCTAGCTCAAGCTCAAGCTAGCTAGCTCAAGCTCAAGCTAGCTAGCTCAAGCTCCAGCTAGCTAGCTAGCTCAAGCTCAAGCTCAAGCTAGCTAGCTCAAGCTCAAGCTCAAGCTAGCTAGCTAGCTCAAGCTCAAGCTAGCTAGCTAGCTCAAGCTCAAGCTAGCTAGCTAGCTCAAGTTCAAGCTAGCTAGCTAGCTCAAGCTCAAGCTAGCTAGCTCAAGCTCAAGCTAGCTAGCTCAAGCTCAAGCCAGCTAGCTCAAGCTCAAGCTCAAGCTAGCTAGCTAGCTCAAGCACAAGCTTGCTAGCTAGCTCAAGCTCAAGCTAGCTAGCTCAAGCTCAAGCTAGCTAGCTCAAGCTCAAGCTAGCTAGCTCAAGCTCAAGCTCAAGCTAGCTAGCTAGCTCAAGCACAAGCTTGCTAGCTAGCTCAAGCTCAAGCTAGCTAGCTCAAGCTCAAGCTAGCTAGCTCAAGCTCAAGCTAGCTAGCTAGCTCAAGCTCAAGCTCAAGCTAGCTCAAGCTCAAGCTCAAGCTAGCTAGCTGGCTCAAGCTCAAGCTAGCTAGCTAGCTCAAGCTCAAGCTAGCTAGCTAGCTCAAGCTCAAGCTAGCTAGCTCAAGCTCAAGCTCAAGCTAGCTAGCTAGCTCAAGCTAGCTAGCTAGCTCAAGCTCAAGCTAGCTAGCTAGCTCAAGTTCAAGCTAGCTAGCTAGCTCAAGCTCAAGCTAGCTAGCTAGCTCAAGCTCAAGCTAGCTAGCTCAAGCTCAAGCTAGCTAGCTCAAGCTCAAGCTAGCTAGCTAGCTCAAGCTCAAGCTCAAGCTAGCTAGCTCAAGCTCAAGCTCAAGCTAGCTAGCTAGCTCAAGCTCAAGCTAGCTAGCTAGCTCAAGCTCAAGCTAGCTAGCTAGCTCAAGTTCAAGCTAGCTAGCTAGCTCAAGCTCAAGCTAGCTAGCTCAAGCTCAAGCTAGCTAGCTCAAGCTCAAGCCAGCTAGCTCAAGCTCAAGCTCAAGCTAGCTAGCTAGCTCAAGCACAAGCTAGCTAGCTAGCTCAAGCTCAAGCTAGCTAGCTCAAGCTCAAGCTAGCTAGCTCAAGCTCAAGCTAGCTAGCTAGCTCAAGCTCAAGCTCAAGCTAGCTAGCTCAAGCTCAAGCTCAAGCTAGCTAGCTAGCTCAAGCTCAAGCTAGCTAGCTAGCTCAAGCTCAAGCTAGCTAGCTCAAGCTCAAGCTCAAGCTAGCTAGCTAGCTCAAGCTCAAGCTAGCTAGCTAGCTCAAGCTCAAGCTAGCTAGCTAGCTCAAGCTCAAGCTAGCTAGCTCAAGCTCAAGCTCAAGCTCAAGCTAGCTAGCTAGCTCAAGCTAGCTAGCTAGCTCAAGCTCAAGCTAGCTAGCTAGCTCAAGTTCAAGCTAGCTAGCTAGCTCAAGCTCAAGCTAGCTAGCTAGCTCAAGCTCAAGCTAGCTAGCTCAAGCTCAAGCTAGCTAGCTCAAGCTCAAGCTAGCTAGCTAGCTCAAGCTCAAGCTCAAGCTAGCTAGCTCAAGCTCAAGCTCAAGCTAGCTAGCTAGCTCAAGCTCAAGCTAGCTAGCTAGCTCAAGCTCAAGCTAGCTAGCTAGCTCAAGTTCAAGCTAGCTAGCTAGCTCAAGCTCAAGCTAGCTAGCTCAAGCTCAAGCTAGCTAGCTCAAACTCAAGCTAGCTAGCTAGCTCAAGTTCAAGCTAGCTAGCTAGCTCAAGCTCAAGCTAGCTAGCTAGCTCAAGCTCAAGCTAGCTAGCTCAAGCTCAAGCTAGCTAGCTCAAGCTCAAGCTAGCTAGCTAGCTCAAGCTCAAGCTCAAGCTAGCTAGCTCAAGCTCAAGCTCAAGCTAGCTAGCTAGCTCAAGCTCAAGCTAGCTAGCTAGCTCAAGCTCAAGCTAGCTAGCTAGCTCAAGTTCAAGCTAGCTAGCTAGCTCAAGCTCAAGCTAGCTAGCTCAAGCTCAAGCTAGCTAGCTCAAGCTCAAGCCAGCTAGCTCAAGCTCAAGCTCAAGCTAGCTAGCTAGCTCAAGCACAAGCTTGCTAGCTAGCTCAAGCTCAAGCTAGCTAGCTCAAGCTCAAGCTAGCTAGCTCAAGCTCAAGCTAGCTAGCTCAAGCTCAAGCTCAAGCTAGCTAGCTAGCTCAAGCACAAGCTTGCTAGCTAGCTCAAGCTCAAGCTAGCTAGCTCAAGCTCAAGCTAGCTAGCTCAAGCTCAAGCTAGCTAGCTAGCTCAAGCTCAAGCTCAAGCTAGCTAGCTCAAGCTCAAGCTCAAGCTAGCTAGCTAGCTCAAGCTCAAGCTAGCTAGCTAGCTCAAGCTCAAGCTAGCTAGCTAGCTCAAGCTCAAGCTAGCTAGCTCAAGCTCAAGCTCAAGCTAGCTAGCTAGCTCAAGCTAGCTAGCTAGCTCAAGCTCAAGCTAGCTAGCTAGCTCAAGTTCAAGCTAGCTAGCTAGCTCAAGCTCAAGCTAGCTAGCTAGCTCAAGCTCAAGCTATCTAGCTCAAGCTCAAGCTAGCTAGCTCAAGCTCAAGCTAGCTAGCTAGCTCAAGCTCAAGCTCAAGCTAGCTAGCTCAAGCTCAAGCTCAAGCTAGCTAGCTAGCTCAAGCTCAAGCTAGCTAGCTAGCTCAAGCTCAAGCTAGCTAGCTAGCTCAAGTTCAAGCTAGCTAGCTAGCTCAAGCTCAAGCTAGCTAGCTCAAGCTCAAGCTAGCTAGCTCAAGCTCAAGCCAGCTAGCTCAAGCTCAAGCTCAAGCTAGCTAGCTAGCTCAAGCTCAAGCTCAAGCTCAAGCTAGCTAGCTAGCTCAAGTTCAAGCTAGCTAGCTAGCTCAAGCTCAAGCTAGCTAGCTCAAGCTCAAGCTAGCTAGCTCAAGCTCAAGCCAGCTAGCTCAAGCTCAAGCTCAAGCTAGCTAGCTAGCTCAAGCTCAAGCTAGCTAGCTCAAGCTCAAGCTAGCTAGCTAGCTAGCTCAAGCTCAAGCTCAAGCTAGCTAGCTCAAGCTCAAGCTCAAGCTAGCTAGCTCAAGCTCAAGCTCAAGCTAGCTAGCTCAAGCTCAAGCTCAAGCTAGCTAGCTCAAGCCCAAGCTCAAGCTAGCTAGCTAGCTCAAGCTCAAGCTAGCTAGCTCAAGCTCAAGCTCAAGCTCAAGCTAGCTAGCTAGCTAGCTCAAGCTCAAGCTCAAGCTAGCTAGCTAGCTCAAGCTCAAGCTAGCTAGCTCAAGCTCAAGCTAGCTAGCTAGCTCAAGTTCAAGCTAGCTAGCTAGCTCAAGCTCAAGCTAGCTAGCTAGCTCAAGCTCAAGCTAGCTAGCTCAAGCTCAAGCTAGCTAGCTCAAGCTCAAGCTAGCTAGCTAGCTCAAGCTCAAGCTCAAGCTAGCTAGCTCAAGCTCAAGCTCAAGCTAGCTAGCTAGCTCAAGCTCAAGCTAGCTAGCTAGCTCAAGCTCAAGCTAGCTAGCTAGCTCAAGTTCAAGCTAGCTAGCTAGCTCAAGCTCAAGCTAGCTAGCTCAAGCTCAAGCTAGCTAGCTCAAACTCAAGCTAGCTAGCTAGCTCAAGTTCAAGCTAGCTAGCTAGCTCAAGCTCAAGCTAGCTAGCTAGCTCAAGCTCAAGCTAGCTAGCTCAAGCTCAAGCTAGCTAGCTCAAGCTCAAGCTAGCTAGCTAGCTCAAGCTCAAGCTCAAGCTAGCTAGCTCAAGCTCAAGCTCAAGCTAGCTAGCTAGCTCAAGCTCAAGCTAGCTAGCTAGCTCAAGCTCAAGCTAGCTAGCTAGCTCAAGTTCAAGCTAGCTAGCTAGGTCAAGCTCAAGCTAGCTAGCTCAAAAGCTCAAGCTAGCTAGCTCAAGCTCAAGCCAGCTAGCTCAAGCTCAAGCTCAAGCTAGCTAGCTAGCTCAACACAAGCTTGCTAGCTAGCTCAAGCTCAAGCTAGCTAGCTCAAGCTCAAGCTAGCTAGCTCAAGCTCAAGCTAGCTAGCTCAAGCTCAAGCTCAAGCTAGCTAGCTAGCTCAAGCACAAGCTTGCTAGCTAGCTCAAGCTCAAGCTAGCTAGCTCAAGCTCAAGCTAGCTAGCTCAAGCTCAAGCTAGCTAGCTAGCTCAAGCTCAAGCTCAAGCTAGCTAGCTCAAGCTCAAGCTCAAGCTAGCTAGCTAGCTCAAGCTCAAGCTAGCTAGCTAGCTCAAGCTCAAGCTAGCTAGCTAGCTCAAGCTCAAGCTAGCTAGCTCAAGCTCAAGCTCAAGCTAGCTAGCTAGCTCAAGCTAGCTAGCTAGCTCAAGCTCAAGCTAGCTAGCTAGCTCAAGTTCAAGCTAGCTAGCTAGCTCAAGCTCAAGCTAGCTAGCTAGCTCAAGCTCAAGCTATCTAGCTCAAGCTCAAGCTAGCTAGCTCAAGCTCAAGCTAGCTAGCTAGCTCAAGCTCAAGCTCAAGCTAGCTAGCTCAAGCTCAAGCTCAAGCTAGCTAGCTAGCTCAAGCTCAAGCTAGCTAGCTAGCTCAAGCTCAAGCTAGCTAGCTAGCTCAAGTTCAAGCTAGCTAGCTAGCTCAAGCTCAAGCTAGCTAGCTCAAGCTCAAGCTAGCTAGCTCAAGCTCAAGCCAGCTAGCTCAAGCTCAAGCTCAAGCTAGCTAGCTAGCTCAAGCTCAAGCTCAAGCTCAAGCTAGCTAGCTAGCTCAAGTTCAAGCTAGCTAGCTAGCTCAAGCTCAAGCTAGCTAGCTCAAGCTCAAGCTAGCTAGCTCAAGCTCAAGCCAGCTAGCTCAAGCTCAAGCTCAAGCTAGCTAGCTAGCTCAAGCTCAAGCTAGCTAGCTCAAGCTCAAGCTAGCTAGCTAGCTAGCTCAAGCTCAAGCTCAAGCTAGCTAGCTCAAGCTCAAGCTCAAGCTAGCTAGCTCAAGCTCAAGCTCAAGCTAGCTAGCTCAAGCTCAAGCTCAAGCTAGCTAGCTCAAGCCCAAGCTCAAGCTAGCTAGCTAGCTCAAGCTCAAGCTAGCTAGCTCAAGCTCAAGCTCAAGCTCAAGCTAGCTAGCTAGCTAGCTCAAGCTCAAGCTCAAGCTAGCTAGCTAGCTCAAGCTCAAGCTAGCTAGCTCAAGCTCAAGCTAGCTAGCTAGCTCAAGTTCAAGCTAGCTAGCTAGCTCAAGCTCAAGCTAGCTAGCTAGCTCAAGCTCAAGCTAGCTAGCTCAAGCTCAAGCTAGCTAGCTCAAGCTCAAGCTAGCTAGCTAGCTCAAGCTCAAGCTCAAGCTAGCTAGCTCAAGCTCAAGCTCAAGCTAGCTAGCTAGCTCAAGCTCAAGCTAGCTAGCTAGCTCAAGCTCAAGCTAGCTAGCTAGCTCAAGTTCAAGCTAGCTAGCTAGCTCAAGCTCAAGCTAGCTAGCTCAAGCTCAAGCTAGCTAGCTCAAACTCAAGCTAGCTAGCTAGCTCAAGTTCAAGCTAGCTAGCTAGCTCAAGCTCAAGCTAGCTAGCTAGCTCAAGCTCAAGCTAGCTAGCTCAAGCTCAAGCTAGCTAGCTCAAGCTCAAGCTAGCTAGCTAGCTCAAGCTCAAGCTCAAGCTAGCTAGCTCAAGCTCAAGCTCAAGCTAGCTAGCTAGCTCAAGCTCAAGCTAGCTAGCTAGCTCAAGCTCAAGCTAGCTAGCTAGCTCAAGTTCAAGCTAGCTAGCTAGGTCAAGCTCAAGCTAGCTAGCTCAAGCTCAAGCTAGCTAGCTCAAGCTCAAGCCAGCTAGCTCAAGCTCAAGCTCAAGCTAGCTAGCTAGCTCAAGCACAAGCTTGCTAGCTAGCTCAAGCTCAAGCTAGCTAGCTCAAGCTCAAGCTAGCTAGCTCAAGCTCAAGCTAGCTAGCTCAAGCTCAAGCTCAAGCTAGCTAGCTAGCTCAAGCACAAGCTTGCTAGCTAGCTCAAGCTCAAGCTAGCTAGCTCAAGCTCAAGCTAGCTAGCTCAAGCTCAAGCTAGCTAGCTAGCTCAAGCTCAAGCTCAAGCTAGCTAGCTCAAGCTCAAGCTCAAGCTAGCTAGCTAGCTCAAGCTCAAGCTAGCTAGCTAGCTCAAGCTCAAGCTAGCTAGCTAGCTCAAGCTCAAGCTAGCTAGCTCAAGCTCAAGCTCAAGCTAGCTAGCTAGCTCAAGCTAGCTAGCTAGCTCAAGCTCAAGCTAGCTAGCTAGCTCAAGTTCAAGCTAGCTAGCTAGCTCAAGCTCAAGCTAGCTAGCTAGCTCAAGCTCAAGCTAGCTAGCTCAAGCTCAAGCTAGCTAGCTCAAGCTCAAGCTAGCTAGCTAGCTCAAGCTCAAGCTCAAGCTAGCTAGCTCAAGCTCAAGCTCAAGCTAGCTAGCTAGCTCAAGCTCAAGCTAGCTAGCTAGCTCAAGCTCAAGCTAGCTAGCTAGCTCAAGTTCAAGCTAGCTAGCTAGCTCAAGCTCAAGCTAGCTAGCTCAAGCTCAAGCTAGCTAGCTCAAGCTCAAGCCAGCTAGCTCAAGCTCAAGCTCAAGCTAGCTAGCTAGCTCAAGCTCAAGCTCAAGCTAGCTAGCTAGCTCAAGTTCAAGCTAGCTAGCTAGCTCAAGCTCAAGCTAGCTAGCTCAAGCTCAAGCTAGCTAGCTCAAGCTCAAGCCAGCTAGCTCAAGCTCAATCTCAAGCTAGCTAGCTAGCTCAAGCTCAAGCTAGCTAGCTCAAGCTCAAGCTAGCTAGCTAGCTAGCTCAAGCTCAAGCTCAAGCTAGCTAGCTCAAGCTCAAGCTCAAGCTAGCTAGCTCAAGCTCAAGCTCAAGCTAGCTAGCTCAAGCTCAAGCTCAAGCTAGCTAGCTCAAGCTCAAGCTCAAGCTAGCTAGCTAGCTCAAGCTCAAGCTAGCTAGCTCAAGCTCAAGCTCAAGCTCAAGCTAGCTAGCTAGCTAGCTCAAGCTCAAGCTCAAGCTAGCTAGCTAGCTCAAGCTCAAGCTAGCTAGCTCAAGCTCAAGCCAGCTAGCTCAAGCTCAAGCTCAAGCTAGCTAGCTAGCTCAAGCTCAAGCTAGCTAGCTCAAGCTCAAGCCAGCTAGCTCAAGCTCAAGCTCAAGCTCAAGCTAGCTAGCTAGCTCAAGCTCAAGCTAGATAGCTAGCTCAAGCTAGCTAGCTAGCTCAAGCTCAAGCTCAAGCTAGCTAGCTAGCTAGCTCAAGCTCAAGCTAGCTAGCTCAAGCTCAAGCCAGCTAGCTCAAGCTCAAGCTCAAGCTAGCTAGCTAGCTCAAGCTCAAGCTAGCTAGCTCAAGCTCAAGCTCAAGCGAGCTAGCTAGCTCAAGCTCAAGCTAGCTAGCTAGCTCAAGCTCAAGCTAGCTAACTCAAGCTAACTCAGCTAGCTCAAGCTAACTCAAGCTAGCTAAAGCTAACTCAAGCTAACTCAAGCTAACTCAAGCTAACTCAAGCTAGCTAAAGCTAACTCAAGCTAACTCAAGCTAACCCGAGCTAACTCAAGCTAGCTCAAGCTAACCCAAGCTAGCTAAAGCTAACTCAAGCTAACTCAAGCTAATTCAAGCTAACTCAAGCTAACTCAAGCTAACTCAAGCTAACTCAAGCTAGCTAAAGCTAACTCAAGCTAACTCAAGCTAACTCAAGCTAACCCGAGCTAACTCAAGCTAACTGAAGGTAGCTAAAGCTAGTTCAAGCTAACTCAAGCTAGCTAAAGCTAAGACAAGCTAACTCAAGCTAACTCAAGCTAACTCAAGCTAACTCAAGCTAACTCAAGCTAGTTCAAGCTAACTCAAGCTAACTCAAGCTAACTCAAGCTAGCTAAAGCTAACTCAAGCTAACTCAAGCTAACTCAAGCTAACCCGAGCTAACTCAAGCTAACTCAAGGTAGCTAAAGCTAGTTCAAGCTAACTCAAGCTAGCTAAAGCTAAGACAAGCTAACTCAAGCTAACTCAAGCTAACTCAAGCTAACTCAAGCTAACTCAAGCTAGTTCAAGCTAACTCAAGCTAGCTAAAGCTAACTCAAGCTAACTCAAGCTAACTCAAGCTAGCTCAAGCTAACTCAAGCTAGTTCAAGCTAACTCAAGCTAGCTAAAGCTAACTCAAGCTAACTCAAGCTAACTCAAGCTAACTCAAGCTAGCTAAAGCTAACTCAAGCTAACTCAAGCTAACCCGAGCTAACTCAAGCTAGCTCAAGCTAACCCAAGCTAGCTAAAGCTAACTCAAGCTAACTCAAGCTAATTCAAGCTAACTCAAGCTAACTCAAGCTAACTCAAGCTAACTCAAGCTAGCTAAAGCTAACTCAAGCTAACTCAAGCTAACTCAAGCTAACCCGAGCTAACTCAAGCTAACTCAAGGTAGCTAAAGCTAGTTCAAGCTAACTCAAGCTAGCTAAAGCTAAGACAAGCTAACTCAAGCTAACTCAAGCTAACTCAAGCTAACTCAAGCTAACTCAAGCTAACTCAAGCTAGCTAAAGCTAACTCAAGCTAACTCAAGCTAACTCAAGCTAACCCGAGCTAACTCAAGCTAACTCAAGGTAGCTAAAGCTAGTTCAAGCTAACTCAAGCTAGCTAAAGCTAAGACAAGCTAACTCAAGCTAACTCAAGCTAACTCAAGCTAACTCAAGCTAACTAAAGCTAGTTCAAGCTAACTCAAGCTAGCTAAAGCTAACTCAAGCTAACTCAAGCTAACTCAAGCTAGCTCAAGCTAACTCAAGCTAGTTCAAGCTAACTCAAGCTAGCTAAAGCTAACTCAAGCTAACTCAAGCTAACTCAAGCTAACTCAAGCTAGCTAAAGCTAACTCAAGCTAACTCAAGCTAACCCGAGCTAACTCAAGCTAGCTCAAGCTAACCCAAGCTAGCTAAAGCTAACTCAAGCTAACTCAAGCTAATTCAAGCTAACTCAAGCTAACTCAAGCTAACTCAAGCTAACTCAAGCTAGCTAAAGCTAACTCAAGCTAACTCAAGCTAACTCAAGCTAACCCGAGCTAACTCAAGCTAACTCAAGGTAGCTAAAGCTAGTTCAAGCTAACTCAAGCTAGCTAAAGCTAAGACAAGCTAACTCAAGCTAACTCAAGCTAACTCAAGCTAACTCAAGCTAACTCAAGCTAACTCAAGCTAGTTCAAGCTAACTCAAGCTAACTCAAGCTAACTCAAGCTAGCTAAAGCTAACTCAAGCTAACTCAAGCTAACTCAAGCTAACCCGAGCTAACTCAAGCTAACTCAAGGTAGCTAAAGCTAGTTCAAGCTAGCTCAAGCTAGCTAAAGCTAAGACAAGCTAACTCAAGCTAACTCAAGCTAACTCAAGCTAACTCAAGCTAGTTCAAGCTAACTCAAGCTAGCTAAAGCTAACTCAAGCTAACTCAAGCTAACTCAAGCTAGCTCAAGCTAACTCAAGCTAGTTCAAGCTAACTCAAGCTAGCTAAAGCTAACTCAAGCTAACTCAAGCTAACTCAAGCTAGCTCAAGCTAACTCAAGCTAACTCAAGCTAACTCAAGCTAACCCGAGCTAACTCAAGCTAACTCAAGGTAGCTAAAGCTAGTTCAAGCTAGCTCAAGCTAGCTAAAGCTAAGACAAGCTAACTCAAGCTAACTCAAGCTAACTCAAGCTAACTCAAGCTAGTTCAAGCTAACTCAAGCTAGCTAAAGCTAACTCAAGCTAACTCAAGCTAACTCAAGCTAGCTCAAGCTAACTCAAGCTAGTTCAAGCTAACTCAAGCTAGCTAAAGCTAACTCAAGCTAACTCAAGCTAACTCAAGCTAGCTCAAGCTAACTCAAGCTAGTTCAAGCTAACTCAAGCTAGCTAAAGCTAACTCAAGCTAACTCAAGCTAACTCAAGCTAACTCAAGCTAGCTAAAGCTAACTCAAGCTAACTCAAGCTAACCCGAGCTAACTCAAGCTAGCTCAAGCTAACCCAAGCTAGCTAAAGCTAACTCAAGCTAACTCAAGCTAATTCAAGCTAACTCAAGCTAACTCAAGCTAACTCAAGCTAACTCAAGCTAGCTAAAGCTAACTCAAGCTAACTCAAGCTAACTCAAGCTAACCCGAGCTAACTCAAGCTAACTCAAGGTAGCTAAAGCTAGTTCAAGCTAACTCAAGCTAGCTAAAGCTAAGACAAGCTAACTCAAGCTAACTCAAGCTAACTCAAGCTAACTCAAGCTAACTCAAGCTAGTTCAAGCTAACTCAAGCTAACTCAAGCTAACTCAAGCTAGCTAAAGCTAACTCAAGCTAACTCAAGCTAACTCAAGCTAACCCGAGCTAACTCAAGCTAACTCAAGGTAGCTAAAGCTAGTTCAAGCTAGCTCAAGCTAGCTAAAGCTAAGACAAGCTAACTCAAGCTAACTCAAGCTAACTCAAGCTAGTTCAAGCTAACTCAAGCTAGCTAAAGCTAACTCAAGCTAACTCAAGCTAACTCAAGCTAGCTCAAGCTAACTCAAGCTAGTTCAAGCTAACTCAAGCTAGCTAAAGCTAACTCAAGCTAACTCAAGCTAACTCAAGCTAACTCAAGCTAGCTAAAGCTAACTCAAGCTAACTCAAGCTAACCCGAGCTAACTCAAGCTAGCTCAAGCTAACCCAAGCTAGCTAAAGCTAACTCAAGCTAACTCAAGCTAATTCAAGCTAACTCAAGCTAACTCAAGCTAACTCAAGCTAACTCAAGCTAGCTAAAGCTAACTCAAGCTAACTCAAGCTAACTCAAGCTAACCCGAGCTAACTCAAGCTAACTCAAGGTAGCTAAAGCTAGTTCAAGCTAACTCAAGCTAGCTAAAGCTAAGACAAGCTAACTCAAGCTAACTCAAGCTAACTCAAGCTAACTCAAGCTAACTCAAGCTAACTCAAGCTAGTTCAAGCTAACTCAAGCTAACTCAAGCTAACTCAAGCTAGCTAAAGCTAACTCAAGCTAACTCAAGCTAACTCAAGCTAACCCGAGCTAACTCAAGCTAACTCAAGGTAGCTAAAGCTAGTTCAAGCTAACTCAAGCTAGCTAAAGCTAAGACAAGCTAACTCAAGCTAACTCAAGCTAACTCAAGCTAACTCAAGCTAACTAAAGCTAGTTCAAGCTAACTCAAGCTAGCTAAAGCTAACTCAAGCTAACTCAAGCTAACTCAAGCTAGCTCAAGCTAACTCAAGCTAGTTCAAGCTAACTCAAGCTAGCTAAAGCTAACTCAAGCTAACTCAAGCTAACTCAAGCTAACTCAAGCTAGCTAAAGCTAACTCAAGCTAACTCAAGCTAACCCGAGCTAACTCAAGCTAGCTCAAGCTAACCCAAGCTAGCTAAAGCTAACTCAAGCTAACTCAAGCTAATTCAAGCTAACTCAAGCTAACTCAAGCTAACTCAAGCTAACTCAAGCTAGCTAAAGCTAACTCAAGCTAACTCAAGCTAACTCAAGCTAACCCGAGCTAACTCAAGCTAACTCAAGGTAGCTAAAGCTAGTTCAAGCTAACTCAAGCTAGCTAAAGCTAAGACAAGCTAACTCAAGCTAACTCAAGCTAACTCAAGCTAACTCAAGCTAACTCAAGCTAGTTCAAGCTAACTTAATGAAGTTAACCCAAGCTAACTTGGGTTAATGAAGTCAAACTCAAGCTAACCCGAGCTAACTCAAGCTAACTCAAGCTAATTCAAGCTAACTCAAGCTAACTCAAGCTAATTCAAGCTAACTCAAGCTAATTCAAGCTAACTCAAGCTAGCTCAAGCTAACTCAAGCTAACCCAAGCTAACTTAAGCTAGCTTAAGCTAATTAAAGCTAATTAAAGCTAACTCAAGCTAACCCAAGCTAACTTAAGCTAGCTCTAGCTGGCTGCCACTGTTAGGCCATTTGGGAGCGCTTTTCTCGCACTCTGATTGGCTGCCACTGTTAGGCCATTTGGGAGCGCTTTTCTCGCACTCTGATTGGCTGCCACTGTTAGGCCATTTGGGAGCGCTTTTCTCGCACTCTGATTGGCTGCCACTGTTAGGCCATTTGGGAGCGCTTTTCTCGCACTCTGATTGGCTGCCACTGTTAGGCCATTTGGGAGCGCTTTTCTCGCACTCTGATTGGCTGCCACTGTTAGGCCATTTGGGAGCGCTTTTCTCGCACTCTGATTGGCTGCCACTGTTAGGCCATTTGGGAGCGCTTTTCTCGCACTCTGATTGGCTGCCACTGTTAGGCCATTTGGGAGCGCTTTTCTCGCACTCTGATTGGCTGCCACTGTTAGGCCATTTGGGAGCGCTTTTCTCGCACTCTGATTGGCTGCCACTGTTAGGCCATTTGGGAGCGCTTTTCTCGCACTCTGATTGGCTGCCACTGTTAGGCCATTTGGGAGCGCTTTTCTCGCACTCTGATTGGCTGCCACTGTTAGGCCATTTGGGAGCGCTTTTCTCGCACTCTGATTGGCTGCCACTGTTAGGCCATTTGGGAGCGCTTTTCTCGCACTCTGATTGGCTGCCACTGTTAGGCCATTTGGGAGCGCTTTTCTCGCACTCTGATTGGCTGCCACTGTTAGGCCATTTGGGAGCGCTTTTCTCGCACTCTGATTGGCTGCCACTGTTAGGCCATTTGGGAGCGCTTTTCTCGCACTCTGATTGGCTGCCACTGTTAGGCCATTTGGGAGCGCTTTTCTCGCACTCTGATTGGCTGCCACTGTTAGGCCATTTGGGAGCGCTTTTCTCGCACTCTGATTGGCTGCCACTGTTAGGCCATTTGGGAGCGCTTTTCTCGCACTCTGATTGGCTGCCACTGTTAGGCCATTTGGGAGCGCTTTTCTCGCACTCTGATTGGCTGCCACTGTTAGGCCATTTGGGAGCGCTTTTCTCGCACTCTGATTGGCTGCCACTGTTAGGCCATTTGGGAGCGCTTTTCTCGCACTCTGATTGGCTGCCACTGTTAGGCCATTTG
>NW_027452314.1:0-17155 GCF_964194025.1 Convolutriloba macropyga
CCTAGGGGATGTGAAGAATTGCCAATGCGTGAAAAATCGAGGGAGCGTGACACTGTAAGTGGGACCTGACCTACGGGAACCAGCATTTCATACAGAGCGTCTGTAGCGTCGGCTGCATCCTGCAGGCTGGCGGAGACGTCCGGCGGAAGCTCAGGTAGGGTTGGCTCGTATGGCAGCGTGCGGTCTCCATCCAGTGAGCTGCTCCCATCTATTAGGGTACGTTGAGAGGGGTGCACCCCAGGCGCCTCAGGAGACTAGACAGGCACCGACCCGCAGGCTCACATGGCAGTGCATGACGTGGCATATAGCAACTTTGGTGAGAAGGGGGGGGGGGGGGGGGGGCACCTGGAGAGCTGCCATCTTTTACGTGGCCAAGCATGCGATACAACTCCTCAGTGGCGTCCATGGCACCCTCCAGCTCTGCCTGCGAATCTTCCTGCTGGGGCGCATGAAGACATCACAGCATATCGTGATATTTCTTAAAACCAACGCAAACAATCATGTGAACCCCCCCCCCCCCCACCCACCCACCCAACCGGTCCTGAAGGCACCCATCGGCAAGTTTGCCAGCCTTGGTGAACTGGACTGTGCCATATACGATATGCCCAGAGAGGAGGGGGGGGGGGGGGGGGGGCGCTCTCTGATGCAAGCAGCAGGGAGGGATGTGATGCATTCTTGGTGTGCGCACCTGATCCTCTGATGACCCGGACTCGCCTTTTACCGGTGCAGCCTGCAGGCTCTCAAACAGCGCATCTGTCGCAGCTGCTGCGTCATCAAGATCACTTGCTAGCTTGGAATTATACGGGCTCTGGGGGAAGGCAGCAGCCAGGCAGATCAGAAGTCTTGTGACGCAGGAGTGGCGTTTTGCACGGCGCAGTAATTCAAGCCCATGAAGGGGATGGGTTCACTTTCGGATCATTAACACTGTGATTGCGCAACTTGCCTCTGGCTCAGACGAGCTGCTGGAATCCTGCCGCATTATAGTGGCGGGCTGAAGGCTGTTGTACAGAGCTTCTGTGGCAGCGGCGGCTTCACCCAGATCGCTCGCCAGCAAGGAAGAAACTGGCTCCTGATTTCAAACGCAAGGAGCACCACCAGACCAGCTTTGCGTTTTCCATGCCTATGATATGCCACTGAGTGGACCCAAACCGATTCAGACACTGCCATGCATGGTCACTCTCGGGGTGTATCCCACGGATGAGAGTGCATACAGCACGGCCACTGCTACCTTTTCTCCACTTGCACCACTGCTATCGGTAATGCTGATACTGCTGCTCGCGCTTCCGCCATCGGCTTTCCCGCCGCCGACCGCCGTAAGCTGGGCGTAAAGGCTCTCTGTGGCTGCAGCGGCGTCCTCAAGATCTTTGGACATCTCACTCTCTGTCATTGTGATCGAGAAGTCATCGCTGACAGCAACAGAAATTTTCTTTCCTGCATTGCCTGCTACCAGAAGTGACCATTGAGTTTCAGTGTGCGTCTGCTTGGTACAAGGTGTGGGTTGGCTCATCGGTGCTTTCCAGCAGATAGGTCGCGGCCACTGGCGCACCTGAGGGCCGCTTTGACAATGACGCTGGCTTGGAAGAACCTGCGTTCTTGCTGGCTGCTCCTGCGCGCAGCAGTGCACAGCACCCAGAGATCAATATAGGAGCAGTCCCTGCCTGCCTGCACGTGGCAGTGCCGCTTTCATGGCAGGGATTTGCAATCTGCAATCGCCGTCCATACCTGGGGGCTGCCAACCCTGAGATGACTTTGCTTTCGATGTCACGTCCTCGAGATCCTCGAAGGAGATGTCTCCTTCCTCATCATCTACAAAATGCGACCGCCATCAGCCGGCAGTTAGCGGCAAACACGGCATAGGACACGGCATGAAGCCACACGTGTGATCGCTCCACCTTGGTACCTCCCGTACAATCTCAGTAGCACTAATCAGTCATAGGCTGCAGTGCGCTACCTTCCGAGAACTCTATGGAGACTTCTTTGCTCTTCTTTGCCTGGCGGGGGCTAGGACTACCCCTGGGGTTGGCTCTGAAAGGGGTAGCAACAACCCAGTTAGACATGAGTGAAGCTGGAGGAGAGAAGCGGACACTGCCCTTCCCAAGCTGTGTGAGGGGAACTGTCGTGAAGGCCGCTGTAAGCTGTTCCCTTCACAGCCGCAGCACACACAACTGGCATGTGCCTGCAAGGATGAGAATCGCTCGTGCGGGTGACCGTGGATCAACCGGGTGCGAGCATGGCAGCTACAGGACACCGTACCGGCTTCCACGCTGTCTAGCAGCTGCCCGGTGCTTGGGCCCGACATCGCTGATTTCACTCACGCTACTGATGTCACCTGGCGTGCTCGCAAGGAGGGGATACAGAAAGTGCACTCAGTCACAGTTGATGCGGTCAATGCGATGTGGGGTTGGGGGTATGGACAGAAAGTCTGGGCATATATTTGGCCGTGCTTGCCAGGGTGCATCCGTGCAGACGTGCGAGCAGAGAATCCCCCAGGAACACATGTGCATGCACCTGACGAGCTGAACACTATATCGCCTGAGCTGATATCTTCCACCTCCACGGGTTGGTGTTTTGAAGACGTCTGCCGCACGGTTGCGGGCATGGAACATGGGTTAGTTGGTCCACTTGAACACTTGAATGGCCACCGCACCCCAGCCTGAACTCTGAATGCCAAGACTGCAAAGTTCTATAGAAAGTTCCAGATGCCATTCCGGGAACTTGGCCCAGCTCCCCACTGTCTCTGTTCCGTCCAGTTAATGGCATGATGAGTTGAAAAGCAGCGCGTGCAGGCGGGAAACATGCCTTGAGCTTCCTGGAACGGCTCTTGGTGGTGTCTGAGCCCGGCTGCCTGGACTTCCCCTGGATTTATAATACAAGGAAATTGTCACAACACCGCATAGCTTTTGCCCCATGCTTGAGGCAGGGCGGGGCGTAGGATGGGGCAGCGATCCCAGGGGGGCCACGGAGGGGGGGGGGGGGGGGGGGCACCGGTGCACGCGGCGGTGGATCGTCGTCGTCCAGTTCGATGCTTCCACTTAAGGATAGGTCGGAGCTCATGGAGAGCTGCTCCGCCATTCTCTGCTTGGCGTTCTGCTTTTTCTTTGTGTTTCCAGGCTTGGATGTGCTCTTTTGGGGCGCAGGCTTTGAGGCCGTCTTGGAGCTGGCACCCTTTCTTGTTTGACTGACTCCAACCTCAATGCTCCCAGATGACATCTCATCCTCCGAGAATGAAACTGAGATATCCGAGCTTAAGTTGCTCTGCACATCGCGAAGGGTAAAAAATGTTCATCGGGAGAGCAGAGCAGCCCTAGTTCCATCTTGCGTTCCCGATGTGTATGAGGGCATGAGGGAGACACACACGGCCTACACAGCAGAAAGACATGGACCCGACCCCCATCATGCAGGGCTATCAACATCAAAGTATCATGAGCCGGACGGGTACATGGGGATGAGGATAGGGAGCGGTGATTGAGATGAGGGTGCCTATGCGGATGGCTGAGTTGAAGGTGGCCGGGAGTCACGGTGTTGGGTGATTCTGGAAGATTGGCCAGCGTGGCAGAAGCGGGAAGGACGCCCAGGCGTGATGAATAGAAATTGCGATGGACGAGTGGATGATGAGCCAGTGTGAGGGATGGCAGTGGGGGATTGGACTAAGAATCATGGTTTGCATGTGTGCGTTGGCTTGTGGTACGGCAGGAGCCGCGTGTGCGGTAACCCCTCGGCCCAAACAGTCAGCTTGGACTCAGGAAACTTTCAGTGGCTTTGCAGCAAGAGGCACAGAGCTCAACCTTCAGGGCAGCTGTTGTTTGTGACTTGTCAGCAGCAGCGCCACGCTGCCCGGCGACGGTCTTTTTCTGTTGGCTCGCACCCGGAGTCGTCCTCCCGGCAGCCTGTTTGCTTGGGATGCCGGGCCTGGCAGCTGCCCTATCACGGGCCTCTTCATCATCCCCAAACTCGATACTGATATCCCCATTATCTGAGCTGTCCGATAAAGAGCTGATCGTGCTTGGGGTGCTCTGGCCCTTTGAGGGCCGCTTGGCACCTCGGCCGCCAGCAGGTTTGGGTCCGGAGGAAGACCTGCTGGAGGGCCCTGTCGATCCTTGCCGAGGCTGGGGCCGGTGCAAAAAGATTCAGTGATTAGAGCATCATAGCACACAGCGTGAGAAGAATCTGTTGCGAGCCAAAGTGTGAAATTTATCTCAAGGAATGTCGTGCTTTCTCCAGAGATTGGGGAGGTGCCAGATGCATCAAGCCAAGCAAATGAGTCGATGCACCAGGTGTGATTAATGTGCGACGGCAGGTGGTTGAATGCAGTTTCCTACGCGATGCTGTTCTCTACACGACGTCACGAGAGGGATTAATAGCCACCTTGTACTTCGTCAGGAATGCCTGTGCTCTTTGCAGGTCGCTTCCGAAGTCCGTTGGCGGCCCGGCGAGGTCGCCAAATCCCCGACCAAGCATATCGACAGGCGGGTCGGCACCGGGCAGCGCTTCTCGATTGCCCTTGACAATACAGCACGATGCACTATATTACACACCAAGCCGGTGGTGGCTTGGTCGAGTGGTGCAGAACACTTTCACCGCGATAAATGTCCCGCTAGAGAGCTGAGTTCAGTTTCGGTTGAGAGCTGGGACTGTGAGCTGGATGCCTAAAACGTAGGAACTCTCTACTGAATGGATAGGCACACAATGAACACTCGTTATCTCCTACATGCAAGCTCAATCGTCACCGTTAAAGGTTGTTGCGGTTGTTGCAAATTGACAAACGGGTTCATGTTAAAGACGGCCGGCCGGCTACTAAGAGGTAAGTGCTCCTTCGACTTTAATATTGCAGATTAGGTACCCGTCATAGGGTGGTTTATATGACCTAGAGCTAGCGGCTAGGTGTTGCGATGTGCGGTACGTTGTAAGGAGATTTATTGAGGACGTGTACGAGTACTGTATTTCACCCGGGTATCCGGGGCGGCATGTCATATAATAATATCGGATTTTACACCCCTGCCCGGGGGTGTAAAAAAAATCGGAAGCCGCACGCTCGAAAATGAATATAAAACGCCGAGTTGGCCTCGTTGCTCCGAACTTGAACGATGTATATCGCTAATATCCGCACACGTACGCTATACCCTAGCCGATAGAGCTAGCCTCGATGACATATACTGTGTACAGTATGCGCGCCGGCGTCTTAGCTACAGTACCCTACGTAGGGTATGTAGCACGGTGACCAGCACAAAGACCACAAGCGTCCAACCAGTGCAGCCATCACTACGCTCACAGTTCACACAACGCCGTTCACCGATTTCATGCGGACCGATCGGAGCCGAAACATGAAGCCGCGCCCTTGCCTTCGTGTTTCGTTTGCACATGTTCACGCCCACCACTCCCGCGTAATTTGACTTACGTCGCGAATCAACGAGCAACTCGTGGCTGGACAGGAGCCCCGCGAACGGCCGCGCATACCTATAACTTCGGCGTGCGCCAACGTATGCCACCTGTCAGGAGGGAGCTGATACGTCACGCGTGCGGAAGTATCGGGTACCTTATTAGGTGTGAGATCAAAGGGGTGCATTATAGCAAACTAAAGTGAGAACTATTTGTGTGTTCACTTGAGGCGAGCCGTCAAGCAGACGCGGCAGGCGACTCGACCGCGCGGACCGATCGACAGCGAGAAACGTACAGCGCAAGTGTTACCGTGTGCCCAGGGAGAGCAGAGACGCGAAAACGACTTGCTAAAGGTCCCGACCGGGCTGCTCTGAGGTTTCACGTCGTAAGTCCGCTGTCTGCGCGACAGACGATCCGTTGGACGGGAAACTGCGGTGATAAGAAGCGGCAACGACGACCTCACTTCAGCTCAATACATTACTCCACACAGTTCGTGCACGACCTTTCACGGTTCTTGCCAGTTGTGCCGCCGCCCGAAATTTCGAACAGACGCGCTTAATTGTGTCAGGGCTCTTGTACGCAGGGGCGCACCGATGAGCTGGGCCCAGGCGAAAATGTTTGGTCCGCTACATAAACCGTACGGTAAGGAAGGCATTCGGCCGAGCAAGTGGACACGATTTCTTCGTCCTCGTGTCGGGTTTAAAGTCTGCTGCAGTCACGTCTGCCTGCCTGTGTGGATACGCTTTGTGCACGGTAAATATATCGAGAGCCTTGACAGACGCGAGTGCTGGGAGACTATGTATGTACGAGTACATAGCAGGAAGGGGGGGGGGGGGGGGGGGGGGGTCGATGGACACGAAGCTTTGGAGACAAAAGGAACGAAACAGCGCGAGCCTGACGAGTGGTGCTGACGGTTGTGGCTATACATGGGCGTAAGAATGTCGGTACCTAGTAAACATGATTCATGGCGACGCCATACGTGTCGAAAATTATCTAACGCCACAGCAACTGCGCTGCATCGATTTTCAGTGCCGGTAAACACTGATGCGCATGGTTACGTGGAGACCGAGATAACGGGCTTGCGTCACTACGCCGTGCGTGGAAAGAGTCAGGACAGTGACTACAAGCCTCGGGCGACGGACATTGCGCCACGATCAAGCAATTGGCGCCCAGAGCCAACCAATGTGCAGGCAGAGCATCGGTAAATACGCAAGGGAGGCCGAGGAAGCGAGAAAGGGGGGCAAGTCAGCCCCCACCCCCTGAAGGGCTGGTTACACTCGAACGCTATCGCTCGCCCAAAACACGATCTGCAGCTCAATAGTAGTCGTTCAACACTGACAACACCCGCGTACGGTCTAAGTCTGGTGACATGTTTCTGGCGCACGATGACAGTTGAGTTTCATGAGATGTTTGAGCATTAGAGGTTGGCCCTACAACAGCACAGGGTCGGCATTCAACCCGACCATCATGGGAAGGTTTGTGCAGCCATACTACAGGAGTGAGAACATTAAGAGTGTAACTAAGTGTCATGTGAGTTCCCGGTATGTGATTCTGTCATTTGCATGTCATGGTTTTGGAGATTCACTCGCAGCTGCGCTAGTCCCACATGGTACCCTGTGAAGCAAGAGACCTACTGATCCCTCCTGGTTGATCATGCTGTGTATGTCATGACTTGCTTCGCCATGGAAGCAGCTGCTGCCCCGTCCGCTGGTATTCCAGTGAAGAATATTTGTAGAGAACGGTCATACATCTAAGCAGAACAACAGTGTAAAAAAAGCTCAATAGCAGCGATTGGAAATGCAAGATCACAAATCCCGGTGGAGCATGAGTCTGTAGATGCCGATAGTCTACAGGCGAACATGAGGAACACACACTTGCCCAGGGGGCCACACTTGTTAGAGGTGATGTGTGTCTGGTGGTGGTCGGGCCCCGGGAAGCGGGGGGGGGGGGGGGGGGGGGGGGCACTATTCCACCCATGATAGGGGGCTTATCATGTCCGTAGTCGCGGGATTGGGATTGTTTGCCTCGTTGGTGCTTTCGGCCAAGAATCAGAGCAAGTCAGGTACATAAGGGCCAACGCATTACAATGTTGGTGAGTCTTAACCCCATCACCAGGGCTCTCTGTACAGTACATGCGAGCATAGATACTTCATTCACGAGATGTCACACACGGAGTTATTCAGCATGCTTGGAGCAGGACGCATGGCTGTGATCCTACAGGTTGGTGACACTGGGCTTGCTCCATCGGTGAGTGGTCTCCATGACGCGTACTGGAGGGACACACAACGGTGCAGAAACTCAGGTTCAGCTGTGGTTCACCACACTGTGCAAGGCACTGGTTGGTCCCACGTAGAGCTGTGCCCCAGTTGCACGATGCAGCATTCAGTGCCAGAAAACAAACAAACAGATGGCAAGGGGTGCCCATGTCAATACCTGTGCCAGACTCTGCGCGCATCACAATCGAGTTTGTCGATGCACCTCCTCCATAGTAACGCACACCTTTCAGAAGGTTGCCGTCTGTCACGCCAGTAGCTGCAAAGAACACCTGCATGTCCGAGGATAGCCGTCATCCCGATTACCACATGAGTACTCTGAATGCTATGTCCAGGTCCACGCAGTGCTCCGTCCCAATGTATGGTGGGGCGACACGTGCTGATGATCCAACGGGAGGTGTATAATGCTAGTGGATGAGCAACGGGCAGGCGTGGTTCGAGGCATGTGGTCCAGCGCTACCTGATCGCCCTTGCACAAGTCCTCGACAAATAGTATCCGGCTGAGGTCATATCCAAGCTCCAGGGCCTTCTTCTCCTCCTCGTCATTGCGGGGAGCAAGCCGCCCTTGCAGTGTTCCGCCCATGCACTTCATGGCGGCTGCAGTGATCACGCCTTCGGGCGTGCCGCCAGTGCCCAACATGATGTCGACAGACGTGTCTGGGCGGGCAACCTGCACGGTGGTGATATCAACAAAACCTCAACAGACTGTTGTACGTAAGCTTCGTCTGGGATGGGGACTGCACGGCCTTGGTACAGTATGGCATGCACAGAAGTGTTGAGTGATGGGGGATTTCATGCGAATGGCTGTGGCTGTTGAGAGTCTGGACGAGCTATGGAGAGAGTGTTACTGTACCTCGATGGCAGCTGCCACATCGCCGTCGCTGATCAGCTTGATCCGTGCCCCAGCATTGCGGACCTCCCTGTTGAACCAGGCAAGGAAATTAACAGTCAGTCCAGGATCAAGGCCAGGACGTAAGACCAGGAGTCTGGTCACAAACATACTTGACACATCTGCAGGGCCCCTGGGAGTGGCAGGCTAGGCCTTACTGGATGAGGTCCTGATGCCTTGGCCGGTCCAAAATGATCACGGTGACCTCACTGCATACATATGCATCGGATACCGTTACGCAGTTCTCTGAGAGGGACTCATGAGAAGTCCATCATCATGTAATTCAGTCGTGGATAGGACGGACAGTGCACAATGGCAAGTTGGGAGCCGAAGCAAGCACCACGAGTTACCACCACACAGCCAAGACCAAAAGCCCCATGCACATACTCTCTCTTACCTGACCGACTTTCGTTTGGCTTCAGCCACAGCTTGAAGATTCCTCAGCACAGGGTAGCTGAGGCTCACAGAGTGTGGCAGGACCTGTCCAGTAAAAAGGCAAGCTGTCAGTTGGGCTCAACCTCACATTTTGGACCGGTCATAATAAGCATACATATACAGCAATCGAGAACTGCCATTCTGCTTGGGCCAACTGTCATGTGCAGCTGTGAGCGCCGCTAGGTACCTCTGGGCCGACTGCCAGCTTCTCCATGTACATGCATGGGCCTGGGTCGAAGAGAGCGCCCTTCTCAGCGACGGCAATCACCTGCATGCCATGAGAAGCAATATGAGGGGCAGCCAATCACCAGTGTAGTCCTGTGCGTGCCTGGCGTACAGAATGGTTGCTGGTAAACGGTCCATGGCAGAGAATGGGGAGCTGTTTGGCCCACAAGTCTGTAGCAGGTTTGCCGAGTCTCACCGCAATCGCCCCTTCGCGGCCATTGGCAGTAAGGGTTGTTCCATCCAAGGGGTCGACAGCGATATCCACACTGGGGGAGCTGTGAGCAGCAGTTATTAACAGGTGGGTGTGCGATAGGTCAGCAATGTCACAGCATGTCAATATGCCAGGAATTGACTGGCGATGCCCCAAGGGGTAGGGAGTTCTAAGTTTGAAATAATCACCTGCCATCTCCAACTCTCTCGCCACAGTACAGCATTGGCGCCTGCGTATGGAGCAAATCACATCATCAAACCTCGAAATGTGTGTAAGGAGGTAGCGGCTGCTGCTGTGCTGGTCTAATAAACGACAGCTAGCCATACTTCGTGGGCAGCAAAGGTGTGTGTGTTTTGGCGGGGTCCTCAATTTTACCTCATCCTTTTCGCCCTCCCGAATGACGATCGTGCCATCCATTTTGATAGTATTCAGAACTTTGCGCATCTGATCCACAGCCGCCTGGTCTGCAGCGTTCTTGTCGCCCTTGCCTTGCCAGATCCCAGCAGCGAGGGCTGCGGCTTCAGTGACCCGCACAATCTCTAAGGCCAGGTTGCGCTGCACAACTGTGCTGTACACGGGACCAGGAGTTTCGGCTTGTCCTTGCGCAGGTTCTGAAGCTTCTGGAGCCAGAAAAGGTGGCCTGGGGCAGATGTCCATTGACGAAATCGGTCTTCAGGTACACCCAGTTGTCAGGATCAGGAAGGTGTGCGCGCGTGTGTGCCCCCGCAACTCATCAGTTCAACGGGATTGAACTGTGGGTGGTAGCGGTGGATTTTGGGGGGGGGGGGGGGGGGGGGGGGCGCACGGTTTGGAGGCGACATGCGGGACAATTCCTCTACTGCGGCTTCTTGGGTCGGATGGTGAGAACCCGGGCAAGGCAGACGCCCTTATGGGACCAGATCGGGAAAACTTGTGCCGTCCGCCGGTGCGCTGCACCGAAATCTTGCGGGTTGCTGAGCCGAGGTGGCCCCCCGCGGCTCTCATAGTTGTCACGACTTGGAGCGACATTTCCACTGGTGATGACAGTTATCACCGCGAGTCGAAGATTTAGCAGAGGATCTGGAGCTCTGGCCTGTAGGGCCTGGATGCCAACGATGTTTTTCAGTGTGGTATGGAGACTCCGAGAGGGGGGGACGTTTACTGAACGACGACGTGGAGCTGAAGCGTGAACCGAAAACGAGAGCATAGGCCCGTACTAGCAGAAGGGCGGGGGGGGGGGGGGGGGGGATCTCGCTGACGTCTCGGAGAGAAAGGACGATGATGAAACCAGTCTCTCCTCTGTGGAACTAATCTACATTCGCACCCTGAGATTCCGATTTTAATCAGTTCGAACATTGTCTAATACAGCAGTGTTACGGACGGCACGTTAATTGGGAGTCTGACGGGTGTTCGATCGCGAGATGTCCCTTGTCGGAAAAAAGGGCGAACGAGGAAACTGGTGAGTTCGGTAGAGCAACAACCACCCGAGAAGCGCGCAGCAACGCTTGCGCATGGCTCGCCCCTTCGAAATCCTACTTACCAGAAAATCGACTGTAAGATCAGTTTCTACTTCGTGGAGCCCAGGCTCGGTGTGAGCGTGATCGTCGGGAGCTGTATTTCGATCGCGGGGTCAGATCGACTATATACCATCGAGCGCAAACTTTGACAGCACCTGCACCCGCCCTCTGTTACGTCGATCGTACCCTACCTACCTATCCTTAGTATCTCCTGCTACTAGCGCTACCTACCTGCCCTACCTAGAGAATTGTAATTGCAAATTCCTTCCCACTTCCGAGCTTCGTGCCCTGAGTCCCTGTTGTGTGACTGCAACTGTCAGCTAGGCTGGACCGCGTCCAGTCACAGAAGTATTCCCACGTCAGCAGGCAGTTGTGACTCAGCTATCAGCGTCTCGGGCGGGCCCCCGCCACGTACCCTACCTCTAGCCCTCAGGACTCAGGAGTCAGGGCTCCTGGACTCAGATCTGAAACAGTGAACAGGGATCAAACCAGGCTGAAAGTTGAATGAACACGTCGTATTTTTCCACTCCCGGGAGAAGCTGATATTTTATTATGGTATTTTTCCTTGACACCATAATTTCCCGATCCAAAGTTAGTAGAGCCACCAAGCGGGGGCTAGGTGGTAGGGTAGGTACCCTTCTGACTATATACCCTGCCCTACCTTACTTATTAGGCTACAGTACGAGTACGAGTAGCAGATAGTCATGTATGACTCTCAGTACTCGTAGGATGTCTATGGCACCCCGGACTCCCGAGGTCCCTGTGTCCCGGGATGGCTACCCTACGTTGCGACAGAGTCTGGAGTAGTACTTAATATAGTGCCTAAGAAAAACAAGTTATATCCTCGGGGGAGGTCAGATTGGAAGGGGGAAACCTAAACCAAACAAATAAGTTAGGATTCCCGACTTGTAGCATGCATGATGCACCCGCGTGGGGTTCAAATGTTTTTTTCTTTAAATGTGCATCTCTACTACAATACCAATAATAATAAGTATGTGCATACTGCATTTTATCAAATATCACATGAGACTATGTCCTAAAGTAGGTACGGGCAGCTGGGACTGACCGCTGACGTCATCACTCGGTAGGTAGTCGGATGCATGTCGAGCTCGCTGGCGCGCCGGGCGCTAGCTGCCTATCGTACAGTATATACTGAACTCGTACCAGTACAAGTACTATCCCGAGTGTCATGCATGTACTCGCGTATATATGCCGTCAGCTCGGTCATGGCCATGGGCCGGAAGCCAGGTAGGGTAGGTACGTAGGGTACCTAGCGCAATTGTAGGACCTACGTACAATGTAGGTAGGTAGCTCGGGGTCGGTTTCCTGTTTGGTTCCGGCTGTTCTCAGCTCCAAAGAGGGCCTCTAGACAGCACGAGTACGGCCTGTAGGCCTATTGTTGGGGACGTGATGGACAGACGCACTCGACTAGTTAAAAACCATTACAGCATGAGGTCGGTGCCGACACACTCGAATCCTCAACGCAACTCCTCTGGTTGGTCAACACAATGAACTCTCTCCCTCTGCATTGGACTGCAAATCTGTGGCGTGGGCACAGAGGAAAGGAGACGTCATGCACAAATCCAGCACGGAACTTGCTGGCATTTCAACATGTGGTGACTGAATGCTTCCAAACGTCAGTTCATGACTCGTTCAGAAATAATTGACCCCTCCTCCTGCATCAGTCTGCCGCATGTAGTCTGATTTGCTGTCATCCTCTGGCTGCGCCTCATCTGCCTCGAGCTCGGCAAGCGTGTCCTTCAGCAATGGGGCATGTCCTTGGCTTGGCTCGGCATCCATCCCGGATTCCCAATCACGGCCACGCTTGCCCTGTGGCAAGTGGAGGGGGACATTCCCAGCTCCTGGAGCGAAGTTGTCTCCTGAGATGAAGGGATTGTTGAACGTGTTGTGTTCAGAGCCATCTATCACACCACCAGCGAATGGGTCGTCGCCTGTCTGGCTGCTGTGCCGGTGAGCTCTGTCGGAGCGGCAGCATGGCAAACGCACCCGGTACAGTTAGCGTTGAAATCAGGAAGATGTAGCAGGACAGGAGCGAGCAACCAGCTCTCCCCAAAAAGCTGAGGGCAGTTCGAAATTTCACACTGCCCCTCTTGGGGGATACGCCTACATGACGCCTAGTGAAATTGCGCACCTGGGGGTCTTTGCGGACAGGTTGCCTGCATCCGACATTTGCCTGGAAAGATTCTGTTGCATACAGTAGGGAACACATTCACATGCCCATCAACTCCACAACACAAAAGAAAGGAGCGTGGCAAAAGGCTGATCACTGAGTCACATGACACCTGCCATGCATTGGCACAGTGATAACTACGGCAGACCTCAGCGGCGATCGCCTCGTCAACATCAAGTTGCTTCATCCGGCCGCCCGAGCGCCTGCTGTCCACCCGTCCAATCGTACCTAGCCCAGCAATCGTCTACGCGGCACAGTCGGAGACAGGAGGGGTTATCACTCAGCCTCCAGAACCTATCCCTGTGACTCACTCCGTCTAGATCAGGCCGGCGTCAAGCTGCCACATGGAGTGAGGTGCGGGCTGGCCAGGGTAGCTGCAGGGGCAGACAGGGGCAGCAGCAGTGTCAGACTGAGGCCACACCACATTCTCCTTGACAGGGTTCGTGTCCATGAACATGTCGGTCTCCGGAACGGGTGTGGCATCGCCATATCCACGCCCGGAAGAAGTCGCAGCCGAAGCAGCGGCAGCAGCATGGCCGACGACCCTTGGCTGGTGTTCTGTATGTATTGGGATGGCATGCATTAGGAGAGAAACTTCAAGACGCTGGGCTCTGTGATACCTTGCTATGGATAGAAATGAAAGGCAAGCTAACTGAAGCATTCAACAACTATCAGAGCATGAAGCAGACCGCAATGCAAGAGCACAGTATCGACACTCACATCCCAACCAGTGTGGGTGTCACTATAACATGGGGAGACAGTCAAGGCACCCAGTGGTGTCCAAAGACGAAAGATAAGACCAGGAAAGGAGGGGGGGGGGGGGGGGGGGGGGAGGTTGAAAGACAGGGGTCGATCTGTAGCGCCTCGCAGCGTTGCAAAATGCCCAGCCATGCGCTGCCGTATTCGAGCCTGCCGTTTCGGTGCCTGCCGTCTATTTGCGCATATGCTCCCGTCCCCGCCCTCCTCATTGCCTTTCTCTTTCACCTAGGAAATGCGCATAATGCTTGGCAAAGACTGTGAGTCAGTGGAGCTGGAATGACGCACCTTGCTCGTCAATCATTTGCATGATGGACAGGCCTGCTCCTTCCCGGAGTGCAAAGTGGTGATGTGCCCCGGGCTCCTTCCCAGGGTCAAGGCCCCGCATCCTCTGCAGCCTGTGGCTGAGGTAGATCTCCTGCCGGCGGTGTAACCAGGTGCAAGGGGCTTGAGCATATGAATACATCATGCTGACTATATGGCTAAGTCATTATGTCTTAATTTATTGCGTGCATGTCATTGAACTATTTGCCGAGTATGTGCATCGTTTTCAGGGTCAGTGCCACCCTAGCGGTTGTATACGGGCACAGATGGAATGAACTCTCCGTGTCTGTGGGTGCACGCTGAAGATTGGAGATGCAACTGGGGAACTGTGTGTATCTCTGGGTGTTTGTGTAACCAAGAAGGAAGAGATAGCCCTATGTGTGTGTGTGTGTGTGTGTGTGTGTGTGTGTTGGGGGGGGGGGGGGGGGGGGGGGATTTGGGGCGGTCGGGACCTCCAGAGGCCGAAAGCCAGGTTCCCTGCTGGTCCTCTGCATTTCATCCTGCAGCTGCTTCAGAGTGGTCTCCACCTGCCAGTTCACAATCCACACTGTGTCTTTATGGGCAGATTTGCAGATGTCCCATCCTGTGAACGAACACCAGTTTCCTGCCTCCGGATGTTTGAATAAGAGAGGGATGTACAGGGCAGCGCCGGCTCACCAGAGGGAACTCCTGCTTCACGGTATCAATGTCTAGCCGTCCGTCAAACTTGCTTACAGCGACACCGAAAACGCGGACCCACTCGTCATCTTCTGCTTCTGCCGCCTCTGCCAGTTTCCGCAGGGTCGGGCGGAGATCTTGCAGGTGCGACTGGGGCATGAAGAGAGTGGACAGCAGCAGGCGGACGCGAACCATTTGGGTCTAGCCTGGAGAATTGAGCGATAAGGGATTCCAGGACCTCCTTGGTCAACCTAGGGCCGAAGCTGTCGAGGCTGCTCCACTCCCCTGGCGACGAATGAAGGATACGCTGAAATCAGATTCTGCCATAATGCCGAAAATGGTCAAGCGGCCATGGCGCGCATGCACGCCACGAGAGGAGCAGCTGGAGATATGTGGATGGTGCAATCTTCCATGAGATCTTTGCTGCTAATTGAAAACCTTGACGTTTTGGGAATGAGCTCTACCCGGAAATCCTACCTGCTAGCCGCGACGAGGCCCAATATGCCACGTCCCTATCACTGGAGTGCTCCATAGCACCTTGTCAGCAGAAGCCAGGTCGTTCTGGGCAGAATGCGAGCACATCCAAGATCAACCAGCCAATATAATCGACTTTGGTTGGTGCCCCAAATTACCAAAAGCCACCTGGGTCTGCACTCTGCACTCTCCTACCCAAGACTTTCCTTGCCAAGAGGTACATGTGATGTCGGTTAAACTGCTACCTGCTTCTCTAGGGGTGCAACTCACGCAGCCCGAACGAGTTGTGACGCTGCCAATCGACACTCTGACCTCCTCAGACTTTCGCACACAGAACAACCGCTCGTGAGGGGAAGAGAGGGGGGGGGGGGGGGGGGGGGGGTTCTGCTCTTCCTTCCCTAACCTGCGGGCTGAGCAGTCTCACAGACGGGTTGGATTTTGGTACGAGTACTGTAGCAACCCAGGACCTCGCACCCTCTATATCTACCGGAGCTTGCAGCGAGTTGATCAAGTCGTCGATGTCAACCACGCATGAGCCTGATCGTCTACATCCCATCCGCGGTGCCAAGCTTGGCCTGCTCCAGTCTCCAGAGTCCAGCTTGTCTCATGAAGCGATACTGTACGAGTACAGTACCGGTACCTACCAGGCAGGAGGGGGGGAAAAAAGTACGAGTACCAGGAGATAGTACGGCCAGCCAGGGTCCAGGAGATAGTACAGTACGCGATATATCTAGCGCTATACGCGGCTTACGCGCGCGCGCAGCCGCGGCTGCCGCGCACTATATTCGCACGCGAGTATCCGTGAGCTAGTACTACAGTAGTACGAGTACCAGATCTCGATCCTGCATGGCGTACCGGCCAGTAATTTTAAAAAAGTACTGCAGCACTACGTTATAGTACTAGTACGAGTACGGGTTGTGGAATCGGCATTCGCATGTCCATGTGAATTTGGTATTTGCAGGCGCTCGCCTGGCCGGAGCCGGCGACGGATGGGGCGCAGATTTTTTTTTCCTCCACGGCTGTCTTTCAACAGTACGAGTACGAGTACTTGCAAGCTAGTAGTACTCATGTAGGCCACAGCCAGTTCTACAGCAGGGTTTTATTAGTTAGTAGGTAGGTATCCTCTACTGTTGGACTGTAGAGTACAGTACTACGTTACTCGTACTAGGGACACTAGGGGACAGTACTAGGGACAGTACATGTTGGGTACTAGCTACAGTACGAGTAGTTGTACTGTACTTACTAGCTACCTAGAAATCGATCCATGTGTTACTGTCGACTGTCATGCGCTCACATGAAGTACCGTAGGGTAGGTACGTGGGCTATCCTTATGTCGCGATGGATCACATGCAGGCCAGGCAATACGACCGATTCACACGACAGGAGGCTAAACTGATCTCCGTGCGCCAGGATCTGCCAAACCCACAAACAGCGACCAGGTCCCTCTTGGCCCGTCTAATCCCGATCCTCATCTTTCGAACGGTAATGATATCTATCACTAATATGTTCCTGTCCATCCTGGTCGCTCTGTAACCACCTGTCCGTGCACATTACTGATGGTGTTAGCGCTTGGTGGGTTGGGACCTTCACGGGGGCGTCGCTCTGTGGATCTGCCTAAGCTAACGCCTCGCTGAGATACCCTTATGTGAAGTTTGGAATCGGGAGCTGGTGCAAGGATGGCAGCGCACAGAATCCGTCAGTGGGAATTCCGAACATGGGAAGAATACCTCATCCGCCCTCCCTTCATCCCTCTCGATCGATTCGGCCTGGCCTCCTCGTCTAGTGGCTCCGTCGTGTGCAACCTATCGTGCCGGGCTTCCCATCCAGTTACACGTTCCCGTCTTGCTG
>NW_027452315.1:0-12500 GCF_964194025.1 Convolutriloba macropyga
TCTTAGAGAGCCCTCTAGCAGGGCGAATAGAGCTAGATCGAGCCCTTGGGAAAGCTAGATCGAGCAGGAATGAAGCTAAACGATAGACCGAGAGGTCTGTCTGGTCCTCCTAGAGAGGCCAAGAGGAAGTACGAGAAGCTAACTAAAGCTTGATCGCGCCTTCAGCAAGCACGATTGAGCAAGACCGGAGCTAACACTAAGACCGAAGTGTCTTAGAGAGCCCTCTAGTGGGGCGAATAGAGCTAGATCGAGCCTTGGGAAAGCTAGATCGAGTAAGATTGAAGCTGAAAGAGTGTCAGAGGAGCCAAATGAACCTCCAAAAAGTGAAAATCAAATTTTAGAAAAAACACAAGTTAAATACTGCATGGACAGTAATTCTATGTGTGGGGCATTATTAGGGAGAGGTGTCTTGTCAAAATATGGCTGGACTAAAGACCTCAACCCGGATAGGGTGGAAGGCCCTATGATTGGTCTGTTACTAATCGGTGACCGATAAAGACCTGACCAAGGCCTGTAGTAAGCTTGGTTAGGCATTACAGAAGATAACACTAAGACCGAGGGGTCTTAGAGAGCCCTCTAGCGGGGCGAATAGAGCTTGATCAAGCCTTGGGCAAGCTAGATCGAGCAGGACTGAAGCTAAACGATAGACCGAGAGGTCTGTCTGGTCCTCCTAGAGAGGCCAAGAGAAAGTACGAGAATCTAACTAAAGCTGGGTCGGGCCTTCAGCAAGCACGACCGAGCAGTACCGGAGCTAACACTAAGACCGAGGGGTCTTAGAGAGCCCTCTAGTGGGGCGAATAGAGCTAGATCGAGCCTTGGGAAAGCTAGATCGAGCAGGACTGAAGCTAAACGATAAACCGAAAGGTCTGACGGGTCCTCATAAGAGGCATGGAGAAAGATCTGATACTAAAGTACCTCTCGGAAGTAATAAAATATGCCTGATGAAGCCGGGTATGATGTTTGTTGTTTGATGGCATTCATCGATTAGGTCTGGTGGATTCCCCATTACTCCGAGTGGTACTAGTAGAGGCTCCTACAGGGGTGAGCAAAGCGAGATCAAGCTTAGGCAAGCTAGATCGAGCAGAACTGAAGCTGAAAAGCAAAATAAATGACAGGTCTGTCCAAATCAATAAACTTGAAATCCAGTGTGGTCACCACGGGTCACGAGGTGAATTCCTAGCGATTGTCTGCTGAACGTATAGGAAGGCCCGAAACGAACGATAATTTCATTGCACAGTGGAGATACTATACGTTCAGGAGTAGCATACATCGGGTTTGATCTATGATCATGTCTGGTCTCCGAGGATCCACCGGGTTACCAACTGGCACCGCTGTACTGGGTGTAAAACTGGGCCACCTGAAGTCCCGGGTGTAAAAACTAGGTGCCTCTGTGCCAAAGTAGCGGCTTGCGTAGTGCATTATGCCTCCGGCTTGCGAAATGGTTATAAGCAATAACAACAGGACGCCGCGGGGTGTTCACTTAAAGGAGTAACGTTCTCTCAAGGGAGGGGATCTAAAAATCTTGATAAAACATTTATTCTATGCAAAATTTGTGCGCAAATTTTGCAAAGTAAAAAGCTGCACTGTAGCAAATTCTATGTGTGTAGCATTATTAGGGAAGTGTTGTTTGATGGCACCTCTCTACTTGATGCACCAAAGAACTACCTTGATGGCTCATGACCGCTGGTAATCTGTCGTCGCTAGTAGTTCGGAACTGAGAACAAATATGTTCGCAAAATTACAACAATTATACAGCATATTGCTGAATAAAGCAGAACCGAATAATACTCAGTGACTTTACACCAAGACTGACTAATGTCTGGATTGTATCGTCCTACTCGAGTAAGGCGAAGAAAAGCTAGAAAGATACGCTTTTCACAAAGCAGGCTTAATGCATGCAAACCAAGGAGGAAGGAGTGATGCCCCTCCTTATAATAAGCAGAACCAAATAAAGAACAGACAGCATCATCTGTACAGTGACCAAGAAGAGGTGAAACTTCTGTATGTGAAAAGGCAATTTGAGCGAGATTTATTAGCAGACTAGTATTATGTTGTTTCTAGTAGGCGAAAGCCGAAACATCAACATGTGAAAATCTGATATTAAATCCTCAATCATTTTCCCTAGTATTATACAGCTATGAGTAACCTTAATTGGACACGGCAATTATTGCTGACCGGTGAAACTTTCGCATGGGAAAGACACACACACTTCTTGACAAAGCAATAAGTATTATGCTGTTTCTAGTACGCGAAAGCAGAAACATCAGCATGTGAAAGTTGTGAAGTTGAAGAATTTTTGTGTTGAGTACGATGTTGTTACTAGTAACCATGTCGACAGCTGAGAACTGTTCTCTAACCAATAGAAGGTGAAACTTCTGTATGTGAAAAGGCAATTTGAGCGAGATTTCTTAGCAGACTAGTATTATGTTGTTTCTAGTAGGCGAAAGCCGAAACATCAACATGTGAAAATCTGATATTAAATCCTCAATCATTTTCCCTAGTATTATACAGCTACTAGTAGCCGTAATTGGTCAGGGAAACATTGTTGACCGGTGAACATGGGAAAGACACACAAATTACTTGACAAAACAATAAGTATTATGCTGTTTCTAGTATGCGAAAGCAGAAACATCAGCATGTGAAAGTTGTGAAGTTGAAAAGTTTTTTTGTGTTGAGTACGGTGTTGTTACTAGTAACCATGTCGACAGCTGGAAAGCTGTTCTCTAACCAATAAAAGGTAAAACTTCTGTATCTGAAGAGGCGGCGTGATTGAGATTTTTTAACAGACTAGTATTATGTTGTTTTCTAGTAGGCGAGAGCCGAAACATCGACATGTGAACATCTGGTTTTTAAATCATGAGTCAATTCTCCCTAGTATGATACAGTTGTTAGCCGGTATTGGTAACAGTAGAACAGAGATTTGGAGGGCAAAACCTGCTCATGGGAAAATGCTCACAGAGCGCTATCTACCAGTACACATAGTATTATGCTGTTTCTAGTACGCGCGAGCCGAAACATCAGCATGTGAAATGTGTAATCGTGGGTAACTCTAAGTGTGTAGAGTACTGTGTAGTAACTAGTAGCCATGCCAAAAGCATGCATTGAAACTCTTCGTGATTTAAAAAGCTCAAAGCAAGATTGACGAGGCCGCAAGGCTATGTCTTTCTAAATTCGAACAAATCGAAAGATTGTTCAAAGTACAATTAAACTGATTGATCCTGTCAGTTGCCATATGCTTGTCTGAAAGACTAAGCCATGCATGTGCAAGCGAAGCTTGAAAAAGTGGAACCGCGAATGGCTCATTAAATCAGTTACTATCTATTAGTTGATTTGCAAGCTAAATGAATAACTGCGGTAACCCTGCAGCTAATGCATGCTGATTGTCCGACACTGTCGGAGACTTTTACAAGACTACACCGGGTGATTTGCTAAGTACAGACACATCCCGTGATGAGTCCTAGTAACTGAAAGATCCCAGATAGCTTCGGCTTGGGGACGGAACTTCCGAATTTCTGACCTATCAACCTATGATGGTAGTGTAACGGACTACCATGGTTGTGACGGGTAACGGGGAATCAGGGTTCGATTCCGGAGAGGGAGCCTTAGAAACGGCTACCACATCCAAGGAAGGCAGCAGGCACGCAAATTACCCACTCTCCGCACGAGGAGGTAGTGACTAGAAATAATGATATGAACCTTTATGGTTTGTAATCAGAATGGAATGGACTTAAAAGCTCCATTGATGAACGAGTAGAGGGCAAGTCTGGTGCCAGCAGCCGCGGTAATACCAGCCTCTACAAGCGTATGCAATAGTTGCTGCGTTTAAAAAGCTCATAGTTGGATCTGTTTGAGTAGAACGGCAACATGGTCTTCAGTTAAATCTGTTGACTCGTTCCGCTCATCCTTCGCATCGAAGAAATAGTTTGCACTTAAATGTGACGAACTGTGGAAACGGTGTTTTCACCCTGAGAAAATTAGAGTGTTCAAAGCATCCTTTGGGATCGAATAATAAAGCATGGAATAATGGAGAATGACCCGCTACTCGATTGATGCCGGTTGGCTGAGTGCGGTAATGATTGAAAGGAACAGACGGGGGCATTTGTATTGCTACGTTAGAGGTGAAATTCTTGGATCGTGGCAAGACAAACTACTGCGAAAGCATTTGCCAAGAATGTTTTCATTAATCAAGAACGAAAGTCAGAGTATTGAAGAGGATTAGATACCCTCGTAATTCTGACCATAAACTATACCAACCTACAATTTGTCAAAGTCGATCTTGACTTGGCAAGAGATTAACCGGGAAACCAAAGTTTATTGGTTCCGGGGGAAGTATGGTTGCAAAATCGAAACTTAAAGGAATTGACGGAAGGGCACCACCAGGAGTGGAGCCTGCGGCTTAATTTGACTCAACACGGGAAAACTCACCCGGTCCAGACATCTTAAGGATTGACAGATTGAATATCTTTCATGATTATATGGGCGGTGGTGCATGGCCGTTCTTAGTTAGTGGAGTGATCTGTCTGGTTAATTCCGATAACGAACGAGATCTTCTCCATCTAAATAATGAAATTCACTATATGTGAATTCAAACACTTCTTAGAGGAACTATGCGGAATTAAATACCGCAGATGAAGTGAGGCTATAACAGGTCTGTGATGCCCTTAGATGTTCTGGACTGCACGCGCGCTACACTGTGTACTTTTAGATTGAGTACTCAGCCCTTGGTCCGAAATGGACTGGGCAATCAGAGAAAAGTACAGCGCTTCAAGGGGATCGTCTGTTGTAACTTGCAGACGTGAACCAGGAATTCCTGGTACTTATGAGTCAACAACTCATAGGGATTACGTCCCTGCCCTTTGTACACACCGCCCGTCGCTACTACTGATTGGATAGTTAAGCAAGAATTGCAAATTCCTACTGTTGGGACTTCGGTCTCCGGCAACGGGATGAAGCGGATCGAGCTTAATTGTCTAGAGGAAGTAAAAGTCGTAACAAGGTTTCCGTAGGGGAACCTGCGGAAGGATCAGTGATTGATTCCTTCGGGCATGGCTGCTGGTAGAGGCCATGTCTGTAGTGCGCATGACGCTCTGTCGCTAGAGATTGCTTGGCAACCAATCTCGAATTATGTATCGAGCTCAAAAACTACTTGTGTGGATACATAGTTCAGCAGTCATGGCAAGGGACTGCTTAAAGGGAGACTAGTTAGCAAAAGCAGCCTAGCAGAACTGCAGCTATCTAGATCTCAGAAGCTGGGTTATAGAAGCCCAGCTATAGACTTGTGAATGAGAAAGGCCTAAAAAGGTCCACAAGTCGCGTGGTTAGAACCGACACGCAAAAATCCCAGCGAGTGACAGAGCGTTGCGCTGTTCAGTGGGAAAGAGTTGAGCTACTCGGGGCGCCCACTGAACTTGCTCCGAGCCAAAGGCTCGAAAAAACACAGCTTAGCCTCAGATCCTTTACATAGAAGGCTAGCTAAAATAAACTTACCTTGGACGAGGGTAAAGTTTAGTCAGTTCTTAGGGGAGAGTAATCCACAGCTTCTCGCCCTCTGAACATTCTCCCAGATATGTAGGTCTGGGAGAGTCTCCTCCTGTTCTTCGGAATCTGGAGGTAGACAAAGACAGTACGATACGATCTTGCATCGGGATGACTAACCGATAATGATCATAATCTGACAATTTTTCCGGCTTGAGGCACCGGAGTCAGATTAAAGACACATACTGAACTAAAGGCGTATGTGCAAAGCTTGTCGGAGTGTAGAGAGTCAAGCTGAGTTGACTCGTCACGTGGTGATGACAACAGCCATGTGCAAAACACTCACAACTTTATCGTCTATGTGGAAAAGGTTGCTAACAGCGCTCTCTATGAGAGGCCCTCGCATATAACTATACGAGGAAAAGGCGATAGAGTTGTTTGAATGTGGGGCAGGTTCATCGACAAGCTAAGTTGATCACATTCTTGTTGTGGCATCCTACTAGAATTGGTCACGGTCTGCACCAACTCTCCCCAAGTTGGCCAGACTTAAAACTAGAAATAAGGTTTGCAGCTATGTGAACCTAGAAACTGTAAAGGAGTTGAAAGAACTTAAAGGAATTGAAAGAGGCCTTGAGGTATATCCTCTTGGTAAAGACCCACAAAAGCTCACAAAAGTGGCTTCGAAGGGCAAAACTGGTTCATCCAAAACAATTGGAGAGCTTAAAGCAGAACCAATTCGAATGAAACACTATTGGTGAAACTTCATCATGAGAACGTCACAAGCTGATCACGCTCTATGATATGACTAGTATTATGTTGCTTCTAGTAGGCTAAGCGCAAGCCGAAACATCAACATGTGAAAGTCGTAGAATTTTGCAATCAAACTGTGGCTAGTACTGTGATGTTACTAGTAACCTGGTGTTCCGTCATATGGCCAAGAGAGCATTTGAAGGCGAAACTTCTGCATGGGAAAGCTGCATCATGATCAAAATTTTATATCGAGTATTATGTTGACGTTAGTAGGCCTTGGCCGAAAACGCAGCATGTGAAAGGTATAGATAAAAGTTATTGTTGCAGTCAGTACTGTGTAGTTACTAGTAGCTGGATTTAAGCTCAAAATGAGACACTGTTGGTGAAACTTCATCATGAGAATGTCACAAGCTGATCAAGCTCTATGATATGACTAGTATTATGTTGCTTCTAGTAGGCTAAGCGCAAGCCGAAACATCAACATGTGAAAGTCGTAGAATTTTGCGATCAAATTGTGGCTAGTACTGTGATGTTACTAGTAACCTTGTGTTACGTCATATGGCCAAGAGAGCATTTGAAGGCGAAACTTCTGCATGGGGAAGCTGCATCATGAACAAAAGTTTATATCGAGTATTATGTTGACATTAGTAGGCCCTGGCCGAAAGCGCAGCATGTGAAAGGTATAGATAAAAGTTATCGTTGCAGTCAGTACTGTGTAGTTACTAGTAGCTGGATTTAAGCTCGAAATGAGACACTGTTGGTGAAACTTCATCATGAGAACGTCACAAGCTGATCACGCTCCATGATATGACTAGTATTATGTTGCTTCTAGTAGGCTAAGCGCAAGCCGAAACATCAACATGTGAAAGTCGTAGAATTTTGCGATCAAATTGTGGCTAGTACTGTGATGTTACTAGTAACCTTGTGTTACGTCATATGGCCAAGAGAGCATTTGAAGGCGAAACTTCTGCATGGGGAAGCTGCATCATGAACAAAAGTTTATATCGAGTATTATGTTGACGTTAGTAGGCCCTGGCCGAAAGCGCAGCATGTGAAAGGTATAGATAAAAGTTAGCGTTGCAGTCAGTACTGTGTAGTTACTAGTAGCTGGATTTAAGCTCGAAATGAGACACTGTTGGTGAAACTTCATCATGAGAACGTCACAAGCTGATCACGCTCTATGATATGACTAGTATTATGTTGCTTCTAGTAGGCTAAGCGCAAGCCGAAACATCAACATGTGAAAGTCGTAGAATTTTGCAATCAAACTGTGGCTAGTACTGTGATGTTACTAGTAACCTTTTCTTACGTCATATGGCCAAGAGAGCATTTGAAGGCGAAACTTCTGCATGGGGAAGCTGCATCATGAACAAAAGTTTATATCGAGTATTATGTTGACGTTAGTAGGCCCTGGCCGAAAGCGCAGCATGTGAAAGGTATAGATAAAAGTTATCGTTGCAGTCAGTACTGTGTAGTTACTAGTAGCTGGATTTAAGCTCGAAGTGAGACACTGTTGGTGAAACTTCATCATGAGAACGTCACAAGCTGATCACGCTCTATGATATGACTAGTATTATGTTGCTTATAGTAGGCTAAGCGCAAGCCGAAACATCAACATGTGAAAGTCGTAGAATTTTGCGATCAAATTGTGGCTAGTACTGTGATGTTACTAGTAACCTTGTGTTACGTCATATGGCCAAGAGAGCATTTGAAGGCGAAACTTCTGCATGGGGAAGCTGCATCATGAACAAAAGTTTATATCGAGTATTATGTTGACGTTAGTAGGCCCTGGCCGAAAGCGCAGCATGTGAAAGGTATAGATAAAAGTTAGCGTTGCAGTCAGTACTGTGTAGTTACTAGTAGCTGGATTTAAGCTCGAAATGAGACACTGTTGGTGAAACTTCATCATGAGAACGTCACAAGCTGATCACGCTCTATGATATGACTAGTATTATGTTGCTTCTAGTAGGCTAAGCGCAAGCCGAAACATCAACATGTGAAAGTCGTAGAATTTTGCAATCAAACTGTGGCTAGTACTGTGATGTTACTAGTAACCTTTTCTTACGTCATATGGCCAAGAGAGCATTTGAAGGCGAAACTTCTGCATGGGGAAGCTGCATCATGAACAAAAGTTTATATCGAGTATTATGTTGACGTTAGTAGGCCCTGGCCGAAAGCGCAGCATGTGAAAGGTATAGATAAAAGTTATCGTTGCAGTCAGTACTGTGTAGTTACTAGTAGCTGGATTTAAGCTCGAAGTGAGACACTGTTGGTGAAACTTCATCATGAGAACGTCACAAGCTGATCACGCTCTATGATATGACTAGTATTATGTTGCTTATAGTAGGCTAAGCGCAAGCCGAAACATCAACATGTGAAAGTCGTAGAATTTTGCGATCAAACTGTGGCTAGTACTTTGATGATGCTTGTAGCCAACCGAATTGGTTGAAAAGCCCAATAAGTAAGCTAACTTGGGAGAGCTTGTTGGAAACCAAATGCTACTAGATTGGTCCAAATACATCCTTCAACAGGGGATCACTTGGCTCGCTTTACGAAGAGGAGCACAGCTATATGTGTTAATTCGGTATGAATCGCAAGATTTGTTTACCGACCTCTCTAACGCAAAAGGCGGTCTCGGCTTCGGCTGTTGACTGCGTCCGATTCAGGGTTATATAACTCTCGATTGAACACATTGATGTTCTATTGTTGGTGCTTCCAATAAAATTGGAACACTTAAAGCAGAACCGATTCAAATAATAGCATTCTGATCAATGATTGCATTCCTTGATCAAGAACTGCTGGAGTCATTGTGATGGCGAATTTTCTTCATAAGAAAATTGCAAAGAGACGGAACTTAATGAGACTAGTATTATGTTGTTTCTAGTAAGCGGAAGCTGAAACAGCAACATGTGAAAATCAAGTTTTGTTCAATGATCTCGAGGCGATAAGTACTATGAAGCAACTAGTAGCCTAAGCATGACTCAGATTTGAGACAGTCAAAAAGACTGGCGAAACTTCTTCACATGAAAGTTACATAGAGAACTACAAATGTATACAGCGAGTATTATGTTGTTTCTAGTAGGCGAAAGCTGAAACATCAACATGTGAAAGTTGTCTGCAAACTGTAGAACGATATGTGATTAGTACTGTGCTGTTACTAGTAGCCAGTCTGACTGTAGAAGCCAAGACAAAGGGAAACTAATGCATCTGAAAAGGACAAGTTATGGAAAGGTATGCACGATAAGTATTATGTTGTTTCTAGTAAGCGGCAGCTGAAACATCAACATGTGAACGTCGTTGTGTACAGTAACCTAGAACTATATAGTCCTTAGTAACGTGCATTTACTAGTACCTGTAATTGGTATTCAGACTCAGGCAGTTTGGAATAGTTTGGCAAAGATGCACCAGAGAAAACTGGGATTTGATACAGAAATTGTTGAATACAAGTATTATGCTGCTTCTAGTAGGTTGAATCCGAAACATCAGCATGTGAAAATTGAAAACATTTCTGGTTCGAATTGTCACAAGTATTTGGTGATCTGAGTAGCCAAACTCACTACAACGCCAATTGAAGGCAAAAATTCTCAACGGGAAAAGCTATTCTCATTGAATGAGCTAACAAGACGAGTATTATGTTGCTTCTAGTAGGCGAAAGCCAAAACATCAACATGTGAAAGTCTTGCTGAACAAATTTAATGTTGTTGAGCTCAGTACCGTGTGAATTAGTAGCCATAATTGGCGAGCGAAAATTGAACTGGCGAAACTTCGTCTTTGGAAAATTGCAGATGCCGAGCACTTATTTTGCAACGAGTATTATGTTGACTGTAGTAAGCGAAAGCCGAAACAGCAACATGTGAAAGCTGTTGAAATTTGTGGTCATTTTGCAATAAGTACAAGGAGTGTAACTAGTAGCCAGGTCAAAATTTGGGATAAGAATGAGCAAAAATTCTGCATGAGAACAGTTGAAATTATGAAACTAAATTACAAAGACTAGTATTATGTTGTTTCGAGTACGCGAAAGCGGAAACATCAACATGTGAACGTTTGTAACGAAGTTTCGTTAATTTTCAGCCTAGTACTGAGCAAGAACGAGTAGCCTCATCTCCAATCCCACGCAAAATGTAGTGAAATATGTGAGTGAACCTTATTCACGGTGAGGGTTTCCCGAGGTCTGTATTGCAGCGAGTATTATGTTGCTTCTAGTAAGCGAAAGCTGAAACAACAACATTTGAAAGTTGGAATTAATGACTGAATGGAAACTTCGACCTGTGTTTGATAGTAGTAGCGAACAAAACTGCTGAATCGGTTTCTGTCTCATATTGGTCAGTGAACCAATTAAGAGACAATCAACTACATAACCTGAATTGGGCGAGAGAACCCCCTTAACTTAAGCATATCAGTAAGGGGAGGAAAAGAAATCAACTGAGAATCCCTTAGTAATGGCGAATGAACAGGGAAAAGCTCATCGGGAAGAGAAATGGCAACATTTCTCGGTGTCCGGTATGGTTTGATGCTAGACTGGTGAATTTGTCCTGATGTCTACTGGAAAGTAGCATCAAAGAAGGTGAAAATCCTGTAAAGGTCATTTTCGATACCAGTCATAATGGCTCATTCCTATGAGTAGAGTTGTTTGAAAGTGCAACTCGAAGCTGGAGATATGTCTCTCCAAAAGCTAATTATAAAGCGAGACCGATAGTAAACAAGTACCGTGAGGGAAAGTTGAAAAGCACTCTGAAGAGAGAGTGAAAAGTACGTGAAACTGTTGAAGGGGAACTGGAGTGAGCGTTACCATACTCAATGCCTTGATATTATATTCTCGGCTACCGAGTAGTGTAGTTGTCGTCTTTTGGCAAATCTTGTTAATGAATCGAGCAGAAGTTTTCCTCGGAATTCTTCTTGTTGATTCTAAACAAAATGAGATAAATTGATCTTGATTGCCTGTCTGACCTCAACTTCCTATTCAATGCTCTCTACAGCCCGTCTTGAAACACGGACCAAGGAGTGTGAGTTGCTTGCAAGTGTTGTCGCTCATTGAAAGCGCACACGCGAAATGAAAGTGAACAGTGTAATTTTTATGAATTGCACTACTTTGTGTGGTGAGGGCGCCGATTCGGTGTCCCGCAACCACGGACGGTTTTGCTCTTATTGCATGACTGATCCAGAGCAAGTAGCACACGACCCGAAAGATGGTGATCTATGCTTGGGCAGGGCGAAGCCACGGGAAACCATGGTGGAAGCCCGAAGCGGTTCTGACGTGCAAATCGATCGTCTGACCTGAGCATAGGGGCGAAAGACTAATCGAACCATCTAGTAGCTGGTTTCCTCCGAAGTTTCCCTCAGGATAGCAAAAGCTTGAGCAAGATTGAAAAATCTTCGCAAAGCAATTTCATCGGTTAAAGCGAATGATTAGAGGAATGGGGGAAAATTTTTCCTTCACCTATTCTCAAACTATAAATCGGTGAGATGTCCTTGTGACTTAATTGCACTTGGACTATGAATGCAAGCTTTTTGTGGGCCGCTTTTGGTAAGCAGAACCGGCGATGTGGGATGAACCAAAAGTTGGGTTAAGGCGCCTAACTACTTGCTCATGAGTCACCACAAAAGGTGTTGATTGATACTGACAGCAGGACGGTGGTCATGGAAGTTGAAATCCGCTAAGGAGTGTGTAACAACTCACCTGCCGAATCAATCAGCCCTGAAAATGGATGGCACTAGAGCTCGTGGCCTATACCCAACCATGAATATCAATATCTAACGCAAGTTAGATTAGAGAAAAAGAGCCTCACCAGCTCAAAAATGATATTCATGTGTAGGAGGACACATTGATTGCGCTAAAGTATGCACGCAAGTGTATGCGCGAAGCGATCAATGGAGCAGATCTTGGTGGAAGTAGCAAGTACTCAAATGAGAACTTTGAGGACTGAAGCGGGAAAGGCTTTCATGTGAACAGCGTTTGCACATGAGTTAGTCGATTCTAAAAGACAGGCTAATGCCAAAGTCTTGAATAGTGGTTTCTTGAAAACTGCTGAGTCTCGAAAGAGCATCGGGTTAAAATTCCCGAACTTACTCTCCTGGCATTGAGACGGCAACGTCATTGAGGTCGAACTTTGTCATTGGGACCTTGGGGAAGAGTTATCTTTTCTTTATAACACGTTGTAGAGTCCTTGGAATTGATTCAATCAGAGATAAGGCTCGAAGCGTGCAAGAGCACAGCAGCATTTGCTGTGTCCCAATTGTTCCTGGTGGCACATAAAAGTTTGGCTTAGCAGATGTCA
>NW_027452315.1:17500-24651 GCF_964194025.1 Convolutriloba macropyga
TAAATTAGCTGAAGTAAGCTGAAGCATCGCTTTGCTGTCTGAAAGTGTTGCCTCGTCATCTATGCGCTCCCAAATGGCCTAACACTGGCAGCCAATCAGAGTGCGAGAAAAGCGCTCCCAAATGGCCTAACACTGGCAGCCAATCAGAGTGCGAGAAAAGCGCTCCCAAATGGCCTAACACTGGCAGCCAATCAGAGTGCGAGAAAAGCGCTCCCAAATGGCCTAACAGTGGCAGCCAATCAGAGTGCGAGAAAAGCGCTCCCAAATGGCCTAACAGTGGCAGCCAATCAGAGTGCGAGAAAAGCGCTCCCAAATGGCCTAACAGTGGCAGCCAATCAGAGTGCGAGAAAAGCGCTCCCAAATGGCCTAACAGTGGCAGCCAATCAGAGTGCGAGAAAAGCGCTCCCAAATGGCCTAACAGTGGCAGCCAATCAGAGTGCGAGAAAAGCGCTCCCAAATGGCCTAACAGTGGCAGCCAATCAGAGTGCGAGAAAAGCGCTCCCAAATGGCCTAACAGTGGCAGCCAATCAGAGTGCGAGAAAAGCGCTCCCAAATGGCCTAACAGTGGCAGCCAATCAGAGTGCGAGAAAAGCGCTCCCAAATGGCCTAACAGTGGCAGCCAATCAGAGTGCGAGAAAAGCGCTCCCAAATGGCCTAACAGTGGCAGCCAATCAGAGTGCGAGAAAAGCGCTCCCAAATGGCCTAACAGTGGCAGCCAATCAGAGTGCGAGAAAAGCGCTCCCAAATGGCCTAACAGTGGCAGCCAATCAGAGTGCGAGAAAAGCGCTCCCAAATGGCCTAACAGTGGCAGCCAATCAGAGTGCGAGAAAAGCGCTCCCAAATGGCCTAACAGTGGCAGCCAATCAGAGTGCGAGAAAAGCGCTCCCAAATGGCCTAACAGTGGCAGCCAATCAGAGTGCGAGAAAAGCGCTCCCAAATGGCCTAACAGTGGCAGCCAATCAGAGTGCGAGAAAAGCGCTCCCAAATGGCCTAACAGTGGCAGCCAATCAGAGTGCGAGAAAAGCGCTCCCAAATGGCCTAACAGTGGCAGCCAATCAGAGTGCGAGAAAAGCGCTCCCAAATGGCCTAACAGTGGCAGCCAATCAGAGTGCGAGAAAAGCGCTCCCAAATGGCCTAACAGTGGCAGCCAATCAGAGTGCGAGAAAAGCGCTCCCAAATGGCCTAACAGTGGCAGCCAATCAGAGTGCGAGAAAAGCGCTCCCAAATGGCCTAACAGTGGCAGCCAATCAGAGTGCGAGAAAAGCGCTCCCAAATGGCCTAACAGTGGCAGCCAATCAGAGTGCGAGAAAAGCGCTCCCAAATGGCCTAACAGTGGCAGCCAATCAGAGTGCGAGAAAAGCGCTCCCAAATGGCCTAACAGTGGCAGCCAATCAGAGTGCGAGAAAAGCGCTCCCAAATGGCCTAACAGTGGCAGCCAATCAGAGTGCGAGAAAAGCGCTCCCAAATGGCCTAACAGTGGCAGCCAATCAGAGTGCGAGAAAAGCGCTCCCAAATGGCCTAACAGTGGCAGCCAATCAGAGTGCGAGAAAAGCGCTCCCAAATGGCCTAACAGTGGCAGCCAGCTAGAGCTAGCTTAAGTTAGCTTGGGTTAGCTTGAGTTAGCTTTAATTAGCTTTAATTAGCTTAAGCTAGCTTAAGTTAGCTTGGGTTAGCTTGAGTTAGCTTGAGCTAGCTTGAGTTAGCTTGAATTAGCTTGAGTTAGCTTGAATTAGCTTGAGTTAGCTTGAGTTAGCTTGAATTAGCTTGAGTTAGCTTGAGTTAGCTCGGGTTAGCTTGAGTTTGACTTCATTAACCCAAGTTAGCTTGGGTTAACTTCATTAAGTTAGCTTGAACTAGCTTGAGTTAGCTTGAGTTAGCTTGAGTTAGCTTGAGTTAGCTTGAGTTAGCTTGTCTTAGCTTTAGCTAGCTTGAGTTAGCTTGAACTAGCTTTAGCTACCTTGAGTTAGCTTGAGTTAGCTCGGGTTAGCTTGAGTTAGCTTGAGTTAGCTTGAGTTAGCTTTAGCTAGCTTGAGTTAGCTTGAGTTAGCTTGAGTTAGCTTGAGTTAGCTTGAATTAGCTTGAGTTAGCTTGAGTTAGCTTTAGCTAGCTTGGGTTAGCTTGAGCTAGCTTGAGTTAGCTCGGGTTAGCTTGAGTTAGCTTGAGTTAGCTTTAGCTAGCTTGAGTTAGCTTGAGTTAGCTTGAGTTAGCTTGAGTTAGCTTTAGCTAGCTTGAGTTAGCTTGAACTAGCTTGAGTTAGCTTGAGCTAGCTTGAGTTAGCTTGAGTTAGCTTGAGTTAGCTTTAGCTAGCTTGAGTTAGCTTGAACTAGCTTTAGTTAGCTTGAGTTAGCTTGAGTTAGCTTGAGTTAGCTTGAGTTAGCTTGTCTTAGCTTTAGCTAGCTTGAGTTAGCTTGAACTAGCTTTAGCTACCTTGAGTTAGCTTGAGTTAGCTCGGGTTAGCTTGAGTTAGCTTGAGTTAGCTTGAGTTAGCTTTAGCTAGCTTGAGTTAGCTTGAGTTAGCTTGAGTTAGCTTGAACTAGCTTGAGTTAGCTTGAGTTAGCTTGAGTTAGCTTGAGTTAGCTTGAGTTAGCTTGAGTTAGCTTGTCTTAGCTTTAGCTAGCTTGAGTTAGCTTGAACTAGCTTTAGCTACCTTGAGTTAGCTTGAGTTAGCTCGGGTTAGCTTGAGTTAGCTTGAGTTAGCTTGAGTTAGCTTTAGCTAGCTTGAGTTAGCTTGAGTTAGCTTGAGTTAGCTTGAGTTAGCTTGAATTAGCTTGAGTTAGCTTGAGTTAGCTTTAGCTAGCTTGGGTTAGCTTGAGCTAGCTTGAGTTAGCTCGGGTTAGCTTGAGTTAGCTTGAGTTAGCTTTAGCTAGCTTGAGTTAGCTTGAGTTAGCTTGAGTTAGCTTGAGTTAGCTTTAGCTAGCTTGAGTTAGCTTGAACTAGCTTGAGTTAGCTTGAGCTAGCTTGAGTTAGCTTGAGTTAGCTTGAGTTAGCTTTAGCTAGCTTGAGTTAGCTTGAACTAGCTTTAGTTAGCTTGAGTTAGCTTGAGTTAGCTTGAGTTAGCTTGAGTTAGCTTGTCTTAGCTTTAGCTAGCTTGAGTTAGCTTGAACTAGCTTTAGCTACCTTGAGTTAGCTTGAGTTAGCTCGGGTTAGCTTGAGTTAGCTTGAGTTAGCTTGAGTTAGCTTTAGCTAGCTTGAGTTAGCTTGAGTTAGCTTGAGTTAGCTTGAACTAGCTTGAGTTAGCTTGAGTTAGCTTGAGTTAGCTTGAGTTAGCTTGAGTTAGCTTGAGTTAGCTTGTCTTAGCTTTAGCTAGCTTGAGTTAGCTTGAACTAGCTTTAGCTACCTTGAGTTAGCTTGAGTTAGCTCGGGTTAGCTTGAGTTAGCTTGAGTTAGCTTGAGTTAGCTTTAGCTAGCTTGAGTTAGCTTGAGTTAGCTTGAGTTAGCTTGAGTTAGCTTGAATTAGCTTGAGTTAGCTTGAGTTAGCTTTAGCTAGCTTGGGTTAGCTTGAGCTAGCTTGAGTTAGCTCGGGTTAGCTTTAGCTAGCTTGAGTTAGCTTGAGTTAGCTTGAGTTAGCTTGAGTTAGCTTTAGCTAGCTTGAGTTAGCTTGAACTAGCTTGAGTTAGCTTGAGCTAGCTTGAGTTAGCTTGAGTTAGCTTGAGTTAGCTTTAGCTAGCTTGAGTTAGCTTGAACTAGCTTTAGTTAGCTTGAGTTAGCTTGAGTTAGCTTGAGTTAGCTTGAGTTAGCTTGTCTTAGCTTTAGCTAGCTTGAGTTAGCTTGAACTAGCTTTAGCTACCTTGAGTTAGCTTGAGTTAGCTCGGGTTAGCTTGAGTTAGCTTGAGTTAGCTTGAGTTAGCTTTAGCTAGCTTGAGTTAGCTTGAGTTAGCTTGAGTTAGCTTGAACTAGCTTGAGTTAGCTTGAGTTAGCTTGAGTTAGCTTGAGTTAGCTTGAGTTAGCTTGAGTTAGCTTGTCTTAGCTTTAGCTAGCTTGAGTTAGCTTGAACTAGCTTTAGCTACCTTGAGTTAGCTTGAGTTAGCTCGGGTTAGCTTGAGTTAGCTTGAGTTAGCTTGAGTTAGCTTTAGCTAGCTTGAGTTAGCTTGAGTTAGCTTGAGTTAGCTTGAGTTAGCTTGAATTAGCTTGAGTTAGCTTGAGTTAGCTTTAGCTAGCTTGGGTTAGCTTGAGCTAGCTTGAGTTAGCTCGGGTTAGCTTGAGTTAGCTTGAGTTAGCTTTAGCTAGCTTGAGTTAGCTTGAGTTAGCTTGAGTTAGCTTGAGTTAGCTTTAGCTAGCTTGAGTTAGCTTGAACTAGCTTGAGTTAGCTTGAGCTAGCTTGAGTTAGCTTGAGTTAGCTTGAGTTAGCTTTAGCTAGCTTGAGTTAGCTTGAACTAGCTTGAGTTAGCTTGAGTTAGCTTGAGTTAGCTTGTCTTAGCTTTAGCTAGCTTGAGCTAGCTTGAACTAGCTTTAGCTACCTTGAGTTAGCTTGAGTTAGCTCGGGTTAGCTTGAGTTAGCTTGAGTTAGCTTGAGTTAGCTTTAGCTAGCTTGAGTTAGCTTGAGTTAGCTTGAGTTAGCTTGAACTAGCTTGAGTTAGCTTGAGTTAGCTTGAGTTAGCTTGAGTTAGCTTGAGTTAGCTTGTCTTAGCTTTAGCTAGCTTGAGTTAGCTTGAACTAGCTTTAGCTACCTTGAGTTAGCTTGAGTTAGCTCGGGTTAGCTTGAGTTAGCTTGAGTTAGCTTGAGTTAGCTTTAGCTAGCTTGAGTTAGCTTGAGTTAGCTTGAGTTAGCTTGAGTTAGCTTGAATTAGCTTGAGTTAGCTTGAGTTAGCTTTAGCTAGCTTGGGTTAGCTTGAGCTAGCTTGAGTTAGCTCGGGTTAGCTTGAGTTAGCTTGAGTTAGCTTTAGCTAGCTTGAGTTAGCTTGAGTTAGCTTGAGTTAGCTTGAGTTAGCTTTAGCTAGCTTGAGTTAGCTTGAACTAGCTTGAGTTAGCTTGAGCTAGCTTGAGTTAGCTTGAGTTAGCTTGAGTTAGCTTTAGCTAGCTTGAGTTAGCTTGAACTAGCTTGAGTTAGCTTGAGCTAGCTTGAGTTAGCTTGAGTTAGCTTGAGTTAGCTTTAGCTAGCTTGAGTTAGCTTGAACTAGCTTGAGTTAGCTTGAGTTAGCTTGAGTTAGCTTGTCTTAGCTTTAGCTAGCTTGAGCTAGCTTGAACTAGCTTTAGCTACCTTGAGTTAGCTTGAGTTAGCTCGGGTTAGCTTGAGTTAGCTTGAGTTAGCTTGAGTTAGCTTGAGCTAGCTTGAGTTAGCTTGAGTTAGCTTGAGTTAGCTTTAGCTAGCTTGAGTTAGCTTGAATTAGCTTGAGTTAGCTTGAATTAGCTTGAGTTAGCTTGAGTTAGCTTGAATTAGCTTGAGTTAGCTTGAGTTAGCTCGGGTTAGCTTGAGTTTGACTTCATTAACCCAAGTTAGCTTGGGTTAACTTCATTAAGTTAGCTTGAACTAGCTTGAGTTAGCTTGAGTTAGCTTGAGTTAGCTTGAGTTAGCTTGAGTTAGCTTGTCTTAGCTTTAGCTAGCCTTGAGTTAGCTTGAACTAGCTTTAGCTACCTTGAGTTAGCTTGAGTTTAGCTCGGGTTAGCTTGAGTTAGCTTGAGTTAGCTTGAGTTAGCTTTAGCTAGCTTGAGTTAGCTTGAGTTAGCTTGAGTTAGCTTGAGTTAGCTTGAATTAGCTTGAGTTAGCTTGAGTTAGCTTTAGCTAGCTTGGGTTAGCTTGAGCTAGCTTGAGTTAGCTCGGGTTAGCTTGAGTTAGCTTGAGTTAGCTTTAGCTAGCTTGAGTTAGCTTGAGTTAGCTTGAGTTAGCTTGAGTTAGCTTTAGCTAGCTTGAGTTAGCTTGAACTAGCTTGAGTTAGCTTGAGCTAGCTTGAGTTAGCTTGAGTTAGCTTGAGTTAGCTTTAGCTAGCTTGAGTTAGCTTGAACTAGCTTTAGTTAGCTTGAGTTAGCTTGAGTTAGCTTGAGTTAGCTTGAGTTAGCTTGTCTTAGCTTTAGCTAGCTTGAGTTAGCTTGAACTAGCTTTAGCTACCTTGAGTTAGCTTGAGTTAGCTCGGGTTAGCTTGAGTTAGCTTGAGTTAGCTTGAGTTAGCTTTAGCTAGCTTGAGTTAGCTTGAGTTAGCTTGAGTTAGCTTGAACTAGCTTGAGTTAGCTTGAGTTAGCTTGAGTTAGCTTGAGTTAGCTTGAGTTAGCTTGAGTTAGCTTGTCTTAGCTTTAGCTAGCTTGAGTTAGCTTGAACTAGCTTTAGCTACCTTGAGTTAGCTTGAGTTAGCTCGGGTTAGCTTGAGTTAGCTTGAGTTAGCTTGAGTTAGCTTTAGCTAGCTTGAGTTAGCTTGAGTTAGCTTGAGTTAGCTTGAGTTAGCTTGAATTAGCTTGAGTTAGCTTGAGTTAGCTTTAGCTAGCTTGGGTTAGCTTGAGCTAGCTTGAGTTAGCTCGGGTTAGCTTTAGCTAGCTTGAGTTAGCTTGAGTTAGCTTGAGTTAGCTTGAGTTAGCTTTAGCTAGCTTGAGTTAGCTTGAACTAGCTTGAGTTAGCTTGAGCTAGCTTGAGTTTAGCTTGAGTTAGCTTGAGTTAGCTTTAGCTAGCTTGAGTTAGCTTGAACTAGCTTTAGTTAGCTTGAGTTAGCTTGAGTTAGCTTGAGTTAGCTTGAGTTAGCTTGTCTTAGCTTTAGCTAGCTTGAGTTAGCTTGAACTAGCTTTAGCTACCTTGAGTTAGCTTGAGTTAGCTCGGGTTAGCTTGAGTTAGCTTGAGTTAGCTTGAGTTAGCTTTAGCTAGCTTGAGTTAGCTTGAGTTAGCTTGAGTTAGCTTGAACTAGCTTGAGTTAGCTTGAGTTAGCTTGAGTTAGCTTGAGTTAGCTTGAGTTAGCTTGAGTTAGCTTGTCTTAGCTTTAGCTAGCTTGAGTTAGCTTGAACTAGCTTTAGCTACCTTGAGTTAGCTTGAGTTAGCTCGGGTTAGCTTGAGTTAGCTTGAGTTAGCTTGAGTTAGCTTTAGCTAGCTTGAGTTAGCTTGAGTTAGCTTGAGTTAGCTTGAGTTAGCTTGAATTAGCTTGAGTTAGCTTGAGTTAGCTTTAGCTAGCTTGGGTTAGCTTGAGCTAGCTTGAGTTAGCTCGGGTTAGCTTGAGTTAGCTTGAGTTAGCTTTAGC